>NC_133345.1:408064-581340 GCF_030506205.2 Paramisgurnus dabryanus
CCACATCCAATTGTCCTGTGTCTATGTTTCCCCACGGCCCGAAGAGCAGGGCCTCGGACTTACTTCTGTTAAGTTTAGCGCCCGAGCCCCGACCGTACCAGTCAGTCAAGTCCATTGCTCTTCGTAAAGATGTAATGTCAGTGGCTAAAATGGTCACGTCGTCCATATATAAAACACAGGTCGCTGTCAGTCCACCAGTCCCAGGAACGTCCAGTCCTTTAATCCATTTATCCCTTCTCAAGATCTGTGCCAGTGGCTCAATGCATGCCACATACAGGAGGGGAGATAAAGGGCACCCCTGACGGACACCACTGCGTATATTTACCGCTTTTGATAAATGCCCATTTACCAAGATTTTGCTGACTAAGCCATTGTACAGCAGTCCCACCCAGGCTATAAACCTCCCTGGAAAACCCATTTTTTGCAGTACCTCAAACAGATACTGGTGCGAGACCCGGTCAAATGCTTTTTCAAAATCTAAATTTAGGACTACTAGCCTAATGTTTCTGTCTCTCGCATAACAGATGGCATCTCTAATCAGCACCAGGCTGTCCGTGATCTTCCTCCCAGGCACAGCACAAGCTTGATCCAGGTGAATTACGTCCTCTAAAACCGTTGACATTCGTGTTGCTAAAATTTTGCTAAAAAGCTTTACGTCGAAATTTAAAAGTGTTAAAGGGCGCCAGTTTTTAAGTTCAGTCTTGTCTCCTTTTTTATGCAGTAGTGAAACTATCCCTAATCTAAAACTGTCAGGAAGTCTGTCAGAAGTCTCAAATTCTTTAAAAACTGTCAGTAACTCATGTGCTAAAATGTCCCAGAAAGTCAAATAAAACTCTAGGGGGAGTCCGTCCATTCCTGGGGACTTCCCCCTTTTAAAACCTTTAAGAGCGTTTTGAATTTCTAAAACCGTAAAATCTTGAGATAAAAGCACATTTTTGTCACTTACCTTTTTCTCTACAAATTCTAAAACTTCCTGTAAAATGTCATTTTCCACTTCCTTTTTGTCATATAGGTTTTCATAAAAATCCGTAACCCCATTTAGAATGTCTTTTGTTGTGTGCACTTCCCTCCCCCCACATTTCAGAGATGTTATTGACCCTCCCCGTGTTATTATCTTTCTAAAAAAATATCTAGTGCACTTTTCTCCTTCTTCAATATCCCTCTCTCTGCTCCTTAAAATGACACCTTTACTAAGAGTTTCACTTAACACTGACATTTCCTTTTTCACTTCCTTAATATCTTCACTAAAATCATGTCCTTTGTTTAAAAGATTAAAATATCTTTGTAGTCTTTTTTGCAGCCCCACCATGCGTCTCTTTTCCTTATTTTTCCTAGTTTTACCTGCACTCCTAAAAAAACGTCTAGTTCTTTCTTTGACCATTTCCCACCACCGTGCCCGTGAATCATAAAAATCTTGCAAGGTCTGCCATTGGCTGAACTGCTCTCTGTATTCTTTAATAACATGTTCATCTTGCAATAGAGAGCAGTTCAGCTTCCACAGACCCCCCCCTACTGTCACATCCGTGGGAAAAGAAAGAGTACAAGACAACATTACATGATCAGAATAAAAAACAGGGGTTAATGTTGCATCAGTCGGCGGGCAGTGTCTTGTAAAGACATAGTCGATTCGAGAGGCCCTGGTGCCATCACCACTGAACCAGGTGAAGCCCTCCTCTCTTTGATGCATTGTTTTAAAACAGTCGACTAAATTAAAATCTTTTACAATGCCCTGCAATAAAACTGATGTCTTATCAACTTTAAAATCATCTCCTGCCCTCCTTCTATCTTTTTGGGTTAAAACACAATTAAAATCCCCTGCTACAACAAGGGGAGCCCTACCTAGCATGTGGGGCTGTAAGTCCTCTAAAAGTTCATACCGGTCATTTTTATCAGTAAAACCATACACATTAAGAACCCTAAAATCTTTATCTAAAAAGGTCAAATTAACTAAAATTGCCCGCCCATCTCTCACCACAGTGCAGTCCTTCACCACTATGTGTGGATTATTTATTAAAATTGCAACCCCATCATTTTTGTTGCCATTTGAGCCACTCCATACGGATGGTCCCTGGGTCCACATCTCCTCCAGTTCCCTGTAACTGCTTTTAAAAGGCAGAGCACACTCTTGCAGTAAAAACATATCAGATTTAACAGTTTTTAAAAATGATAGGACACTCTGTGCTCTTGTGGTGGACCTCACACTTCTCACATTGATAGTAGAGATAGTGAGAGCCATGAGCAATGTGGTTAAAAGCAGTATGAACTTAAAAAGAACTTTTAAAAACATGTTAAAAGACTACAAAAATAATTAAAATCATAATATTTCTTGAGATACCTGCTCCTCCTTGATCTCAACCAAATTTGAGTCCGGAGAGCAGGTTGGTGCTGCCCGAGAAGCCACAGAGAGTCCCTCTTGTGGCTCCTTGGGCGATGATGTTCTTAGCCTAATGTGAAGAAAAGATACCTCATTGGGGGATTCTTGGGGCCACACACGATCCAGATCTTCCAAAGAGGAACTATCTGGTTGCTGTGTGGCCCGAAGCTTTTTCTCCTCTGTCTTAGACAAAGGAGATCCCGCAGGCCTTTTCTGCACTTGAGCACTTGGGAGTGAACAATCAGTTTCACTCCCACTAGAATCAGTACTCACCTCAGGCACAGTAATCATACTGGAAACCGTTTCATCATCTTCACCTTCTTTCTCTTCCTCCCCTTGTTCAACCACATTTGACTCCGCCCCTGGGGCCACCCCACTTCCTTCAATTTGCCCAATCCCTGAGGCTGGCTGGGAATTTGAATTTCCCGCCAAAACCTCAGGGACCGCCTCCTCCTCCCTTTGTTCTTGTGTTTGTTGGACATGTGGGGCGGCCATCTTGGGTGCCTTAAGCTTGTTGGCAAAACTTTTTGGGCAATCTCTGTAGAGATGGTTTGAATCTCCACAAAGATTGCACCTCCTGCCATTGGTACATTCTTCAAAAGTATGACCAGTTTCTCTGCACTTCCCACATATTAATTCCTGGCATGCTTCAGCGAGATGCCCCATACTTCCACACTTCCTACACAGTTTGGGCATCCCCTGATAGTGAATGTAGCCCCTGTTTTCTCCCAGCACAATCATTGAAGGCAGATGTCTCAGGCCTAGGTAGCCCCCAGCGTCTTCCCATTGTTTGATGGGAATTCGCCAGGAGCAGTTCCAAATGCCATCCTCATCAAGCACTTTGATAGGCGGGCCACGAACAGTGCAAAATCTACCCAGCCAAACACAAATGTCTTCTCCAGTCACTGTTTCATTAAACATCCTGACAATCACAGTTTTAAGTGTGTTATCAGAAAGCCTTTCCACAGTAAACATAGAAAACTGGGTCTTTACAACCTCAAATCTTTGCCAGAAATCAGTAAGCAATGAAGCACTATTAAAACTCAAATCAAAGCCTTTGTTAAAAGGCAAAGTCATCAAACAATTTAGATCTTTAGCTTTGAAGTTGAGGGCTTTTTGGACAAGCTTCCTGGAGAAATCAAGACGTGACATCCCCAGGAGCCTACCCTCAACTTCTTTAAATAAAAACCGCACGCTGTGGTGCCTCCGCACGCCGGCACGAGCAGCCGACATGGTGGAGGCACCAACAGCTTAAAATATACTTAAATAAACACTAAAAACCAACAAACAATTAAAAAGTAAAAACTTACCTTAAAACGATTGTTGCACAAATGCAGTGTCTTCTTTAAAACCTGATAAAAGAGAAAAAAAGCAAGCAGAAAAGCAAGCAAAAAGCAATATATACCTCCCTGCAGATATGTGGTTTAAGCTATAGAAAAGCTGAAACCTAAAAACCTGCAATGAGGCGATCACTCCCCCTTGTGGCCAGACACGGGATCTTAGCCAAAAGGCCGAGAAGCGATACCGGAATAGACGCAGCCAAAGGGGGAGCCGGCGAAGGCGCTGGCTTTTGGGGTGGAGGCTAGCGGGCATTTAACTCTATACGTTCTCATTGTATAACCCAGAGGTAGAACGTTGAGCTAGCAAATCAGAAGTTCATGTTTTAATGCAGGATCTGATCCACGCTCATGAGAGAGAGAGAGAGAGAGAGAGAGAGAGAGAGAGAGAATTTAGAATTTTCAAAAAACCTTTATTACAAATTAAAACATTTTCATAACCTCAAATCAGAAAAAACAAAGAAAAAAATATATATAGTAACGGAAATAACAAAAAAATAAGCCAACATAGGAGCAAAGAACAAATCATCTTCAATAACCAGACACAGAGCTCCTACATAATACCAAATCAATTCAAAAGAAAGAAGATCATTCATTGCTTTAAAGTATCTAAAACCAATAAGGATTCTAGATTTAACTTATTTTAAAAACTGCTAATGTATCATGGCTTCCGGGTCTGTCAACGTTGCTGTGGTTTTTCGACAGCTGTAATATGAAGGGTAGAGTGAAAAAAATATTTAAGTGTTTTGAACATCCCAATTTGTTCGTTTACTTAGTATTTTCTTAATGTTTTCGAGTTAAAAAATAATTCTTAAATCGAGATACATTTACTTAATAAGCAAAGTGGCTTAGAATTTAAGTCTTGTTTACTGAAATAAATTCTAAAATGTAATAGGTTAAGGCTTAAAACAAGTAAAAATATCTGCCAGTGGGGTAAGAAAAATAAACCTAAATTGAGTTTATTATTGAATTAAGTTGAAACTAGAATTAAGTTTATTTTTCTTACCCCGCTGGCAGATATTTTTTATTTGTTTTAAATATAAACCTGTTGATTTTTATAATTTATTTCAATTATTACAAAGTATGCGATCTGATTTTTTTAATCGCGGTGTTTCTTTTATTCCTCGTTTCTTTTCCGTGCATTTGCTTTATTTATTTATTTTTGCTTGTTGCATTTAAATGCACATTTGATTTGTTGCCACATTATTATGTGTTAATGTATTTTTTAACATGTTTATCAACAAAAAGTGCGTTATTATAATTAATTATATAGCTGTGAAATATATACAAGAATTCCCAGCAAAAACAAAACGTTTTTATAACAATTTTCTATTACAATACATAATATCTTAAGCCACTTTGCTTACCAAGTAAATGTATCTCCATTTAAGCATTGTCAGATATTCACTAGAAAACAAGACAAAAACAGTAAGTAAGATATTAATTTACTTTTTTCTTTCAAACATAAATTTACAGACGGCTGGAAATTTTTAATAAAATAACTAGCCATACCTATTCGGGTCTGCTCCCGTTTGCTGTGATGACGGGGGACTTAGTCCAAAGCACATTTTGAGGAATACTTACACATTTTACTTCTTATTTCTTTGAAATTAATTATGCATACACTATGGATTAAAAATGTCCCGACTGCGAACCTGATAAAACCCAGGTAAAAAGCAAATACAAATAAACCATTTTGATTTAGCAAAAGTTTACAAATAAATGCACTCCTTGCACACAACAAGCACGTCTAGTTACCATTCATATTTTGCGTGATTTAAGTTTCGTCGCATACATTTTGGAAGGCACACGATAAAAACAAAATAAGGCTTTTAATGTATGCCGACCTCATTCTCCGTTGAGGGCTTATCAATCATAATAAACGCTGTTAACTCTTCTCATTGAATGGTCTAAATCCAATGCTGGTAAAGAAATCAAATGTGCATTTAAACGCAACAAGCAAGCCGTAAAGCAATGGATGCAGGCCAGGGTTATTATCGTAAACGAAAACTATCACGAAAACTGAAACTATTAGTGAAAAAACATTTTCGTTAACTGAAATAAAATAAAAACGAAGGGTTCTAAAAAAAACTAAAACTAAACTATAACTATAATGTGGACCTGTAAAACTAACTAAAACTAACTAAAATTTAGGGAAAAAAAACTTGCGTTTTCGTTTTTTAAATGTTATTGGATCAGCAGTTGAACACGGAGTCACCCATATTACCGGATCATAAGCAAATGAGCAGACGTTGCTGAATCATTAATGACCAATAGGTGGCAGTCTATTAGAACTCCTGACCTGCACAGCAGCGTCACGTGATGTGTATGACGCTGTCAGGGCACTGGATCCCTGCCCCCGAGCCAACAGTTCGGTTCAGAAAACATCATCTTGTTGCTAACGGCTAGTTTAGTAAGACAATTTGTTTCTGCTGGCAAACCATTACAATGACTGAAAAAGGCTTAATTATCTCTACACGGAAGCATTAAAACGTTAAATATGGCTGAAAACGCTAACACCAACCACTTGCTTGGCAGTGTTAGCTGACGCTTTTTGGTTGCTATGATACAGAATGTCCGCTTAACTAATCTGAAACTATTATATGCCTTTGCGGATAATCAACAAATAATATTATATATTAATATTTAGTCAACAAATAAGCATTTTATGTTAGTACAGCGATCTCTTCTGGCACAGAAATGGACACTCATAGGCAGAACATTAAACTTTGCATTGATTTTCAGTTGTTGTGCACAGACATAAGTTTGTACAAGTAAGATGTGCTGAAATAAATTTACTGTGCTGAAATAAACATATGCATGATTGTTTCAATGCAATGCTGGGTTGTTTTAACTCATGTTTGTGTTAACAACCCAGCATATGATTATTTATAACCAAACATGTATATTTATACATGTATATTATATTTACCCAAATAACACAACAGAATTTAGAGTGTTGGTTGGTGTGGTATTTGTCCCGGGCCGGCCTTTGATTGATAGTACTAAATAAACAAAACTTTTTTTAAATCCTCTTATTCTCATCGTATTTTCAACATTTCCAGATTTGGCAAGGTGTATGTACACAACCATGATATTATGCTAAAGACTAAAACTATACTAAAACTAAATAAAAACTAAAATAATGATTTTTGAAAAATAGAAACGAAATCAAAACTATTTATGCACCACTAAAAATAACTAAAACTAAACTGAAATAAAATAACACATTACAAAACGAAATAAAAATAAAAACTAATATTTTTTTAAAAACTATAATAACCCTGATGCAGGCAAACAAACGAGGAATAGCACATACACCACGATTAGATCATCGGGTCGCATACTTTGGAATTAATAAGAAATAATTATTCAGTCTAAAGAAATAAGAAGTAAAATGTCTAAGTATTTCTCCAAATGTGCACACTCATTACAATAAACGGGAGCAGACACGAATAGTTATGTATGTCTCGTTATTTTATTTAAAATTGATAAGCTGTCTAACATATGATATATTTTGATAATACGAAATGCTAAAAAAATAATATAACACCAATCGACAATATCTGTTATTGTTATTTTTACAAGTAAATTCATGTGTAGGAGAAAACAAAGCAGCTGTCAGTCCATACTATATTGAGTGGCCATCGTAGTGGTGCAACCTGAACGATGTTTTCCCTACTTCCGGTCAAAGCCGCCATTTTGTGAAATAGGCATATAGGTGACGCTGGAGCACGCGGCCATTGTCTCTGTTCAACAAAACAAGTATATATATACACATACGCATATTTTTCCTCAATCAATCACCGAATACAAGGTGCAATTCGATGCCAACTGACCCTTCTCTCTGGTTTCATGTTTGTAAGGAAAATTAAGGGGGAAATTACGATAGCATTTCAGCCAAACATTCATTCGTGCCACGCTGCTTTTCTTTGAACGAAAAAAAACCCTCTGCTCCCCCTACACAATTTCTTCTCCTGTTATTTTATGCTTAAAACAAGCAAATAAATCTGACTACAGGGTAAGAAAAAATTTGTGAACTTTTCCCATAAACACTTAATTCAAGAAAAATTGTCCCACCCCACTGGCCATTTTTTATCCACAATACACATTCGATGGCTGCAGGCCAGGGGCGATTCCAGGATTTTATAAATGGGGGGGCACAGGGGGGACCAAGAACCAGTCAGGGGGGGCCAATCAGAAAATTCAAATGAAAATAAATACTGGTTTAGAAAATATTAAGCAAGGTTCCCAAAATCTTGTGCAATGCCACGTGCTCTAATATAGATGGTATTAATTTTTTGTATTTTGCATGGATTAGACATCACAGTTCTGTTCCAGAATAGTTCACTTTAAATAAATTGTCATAATTTACTCGTCCTAAAGTTATTTCAAACATGTATGAGTTTTTCTTCTGCTGAACACAAAATAAAATATTTTGAAGAATCTTAGTAGCCAGAAAGTTGATGAACCCCATTGACTGCCATGTTATTTTGTTCCTACATATGAAGTCAATGGGATCCATCAACTGATTTTGATTACCGACATTCTTAACTCTTTTCTTTTTTGTGTTCAGCAGAAGAAAGAAACTCATACAGGTTTGAAACAAGTTTAGGTATATGACCATTTAAATTAAGTGAACTATTCCTTTAAGTAGGTTATCTAAATTACACAGAGTTGCGTGTAGCTGGTATTAGTTAACGTTCTGACATATCAGGATTTTGGGAAAATTTTAGCCCTACTTAAAAATGTGTTTTTCTACTCTGTCTGATCTGACTTTCATTGTTTATTATTTTTATTTTAACACAACTGGATGCTATTTTTAGATATTATCTGTTCTGTTGTCAGACATAAAGAAAGAGTTTAAAATAGCGACTAAACACGACCCAATAACACCTTGTGTTTAATCCAACCAGCTGTTACTTTATACTGCTAAAATCCTGATTTAAATGCGACATTGTCTGATACAATTTACATTGAAGAGCTGATACGAGGTGATTTCGGATTACCTGTGCGTCTCATGCAGGGTTGCTCTTCTCATCTGATTGTGTTTATGAGCACTTTTAATTTTAAATTAAAATAGCTTTTTAGTTTAATTGTAGATCGCGTATAGCGCAGACAATTCAGCGCAAATTCAAAAATATCAGAGAATACTGTTACGCGTGCACGCGCAAACCGCACCATAGGGAGAGAGAGAGCTCGTGCACAGAGAACTGGTGTGTGTCTGTGTGGGAAAACACTACTAACCTTTAAGTCGTGCTACTCGATCAACAGTCTTCTCTGTCAGTAACATCTGTTGACTGTTAACTTTTACGTGAAAAGACAAGTACACGGAGGAACCCAGGTGGAAAACACCGCCAACTTTTAGCTCCTTCACTCAGTGTCATGTAAGAGAGGCACTGTCGAGGTTTCCCCACGCAGCAGTGAGAAAGCGTGCACGCGAGCGAGAGAGAGAGAGGCGCTGCTGAGCGCTTGCAAAAGCGAACAAAGCCGTTTTAAATAGTAAAATAAAATGTAAATGCTTATCATGTGAAATCTATTTGATTTGTGTTGATTTGTGCCTGTGTTGAGTCTGTGGCGGGTTGCCCGCTCCTTCTTCGCGTTCGCACGAGTCTCAAATCAAACAGTGATTGACAACTGGTCCAAAGGTGCGGTGGGTGTCTTGGTGTCTCTTTCCTCCTGTTTAAAAACGCGTAACTACTGTGCTCGCTTCGTCTTCGCGGGAGTCTCAAATCAAAAAGTGATTGACAGCTCTCTGGTCCAATGGTGCGGTGGACATTTTCAGGTTGACAGTAAATCTAGCTGGCCCAATGAGATTGGAGGGGGGGCACCAGGGGGGGCCAATCATATTCCAAGGGGGGGCGGTGCCACCCCATGCCCCCCCTCTAGACACGCCCCTGCTGCAGGCACCATTGTCTTTGTTCAACGCAAACAATTCTGTTGCGTTTTTCTTTGAACGAAGTGCTCCGCCTAGATAATTTGACCCATATTCACATGGGTTTGTTTCTCGTTTTTTTTCTTTGAGAACAATCTATATAGCGCCTTCCACAATCGTTTTGGTGTTAGCTTTACGTAAAATAGAAACACAGAAAAGTACTGAGCGATGGAGAGACCACGAACGCGGAACGTATTATGGACCACGGACTGGCAAACAAACTGGCAACCACGCACTAAAGAAGCAAACTCTGATTTTAAACTCACCTTATTTGTCCCCGGAAAGCGCCAGAGTCGATGCACGGAGTGGACGGAACAAGCCTCGCTTCCATAGCCGAAGGTCAAAAATCCATTTAAACGTGTAGTCCCCGGTGTCCACTCGATCTTACCCAAAAAGCCGAGAAGCGATACCGCAATGGCATCCGGAGAAGGCGCTGGCTGTCGGGATGGAGGTTAGCGGGTCAGAGGTCCGGCACTGAAGGTCTGCGTTCATTATTCACCGTGTGCATTTCACTCTATATCCACTTTCTAATGTATAGCACTTGATAAGGATTAACAGTTTAAAAACAGAAATGCAAGACATCAGAAAATACATTTATTTTTTACTTTCATAACATGAGAGGTGTCATACAATAACAAATATGAGCTTTAAAATCACATTCCTAAGTTAAAAATATACATAAAAATAGATATATGGATCATTACACAAATCACTACTCAAAGGACCTATGTTAAATAACTGCTTCAATATTAATTAACAATAACATTTGGCCAAGGCAGTCCTTGTAAATAGACATATAAATAGACAAATAAAATCATGACATATATGCCGTAGAGCCTGAGATAGAGAAAAATAATAAGGAATTCTGCTTTTACTACCATCTCAGAAATATTGCCAGAATTAGAGGTTTTGTCTCAAGACAGGACTTAGAGAAACTTGTTCATGCTTTCATCACCAGCAGGGCCGATTATTGCAATGGTCAATGGATTTAAAAAGTACTGTTTCTTGTTTAAAAACCACTTCATGGCTACAATACATGACAGATATGCTAATCGAATATGAAACCGATTACTCGGATCAATAGGATCAGGTCATTTAGAAAAAACAAGGGTTCACTCAAAACAAGGTGCCTCAGCATTCAGTTATTATCAGCTTTCAGAAGAGATCAGATGTGCTTCAACAGTAGACACTTTTAAATCTAGATTAAAAACACATCAGTTTAACTTTGCATTTACTGAATGATTTAAAACAGTACGAATAAAACAGTACAAAAGAATAAAACAGTATGAACCTTACCTGTTATAAAGGGAATGAAGCTTACGGTATGGTGCTTACCTGCAGAAATAAATAAAGTACAATAAGAACACACAGAACTTCAATTTTCAAAATTATTTTAACATTAAATGATGATTATTTTACTGGTTTACCTGTTTGTGATTACCACAGGATCCCGTCACCTGGCTGCGGTCTTCATTTGGTGAACGGTTCTTCACTCATAATTGACCTATACAAGAAATAGAGAAGAATAATAAGCAATTCTGCTTTTACATGTAGATGTGTGCCCCAAGAACACAGACACACCGGCTCCAAAAAGTTTAAACAGTACACATTTCTGTTATTTTAATGTGGCAAATGTGTCAGCTTTAAAAGAAGCATACATTACCTTTTAAAGAGGAAATACCTTTTGCATGAAATACCTTTACTCCCAGCATAAGCAAGCAATTTTCAAAATGCTTTTAAAAGTAAATAGTGATTATTTTACTTGTTTACCTGTTTGTGATTACCATGGAATCCTGTCACCATCATTTTTAAGCTTGTAAAGCAAATAATGAAATATTGACTTAGTAGGAAAAATTATTTTGGAAGTATCGTGATAAATGATGAAGAAAATATTTTGCAAAGTGATGGTTAGCACACGGTTGATGGTACCTATTAAATTCCATCATATTTTTTTATTCCTACTATGGAAGTCAATGGTGACTATCTGCTGTGGGTTTACCATCATTCCTCAAAATACCTTCTTTTGTGTTACTCAGAAAAAAACTAATCCTCGTGTTGTTGTAAGCCTGTATGCATGAGTAAATGATGACAGAATTATCATCATAAATTGAAATATCCCTTTAAACTGTATTTCCCCCCTTAAACCTAAACTTATTTTCCTACAGCAAGTCATTTAGGTAATCAAGAAAATACTTTACCCGTTGTCTTTGTGAGTTAAACAAATACAGCTACGCTTCCAGGTCTGTCGACGTTGCTGTGGTTTTTCGACAGCTGTAGTATGAAGGGTAGCGAATGAATGAATACATTGCAAAAAATCATTTCTTACTTGTTATTTCGAACTGTTTTAACTATACAAATATCTAGAAAGTCTTAAAATAAGATGCATTTTTTGATGAGCAAAATGCCCTAAGAAAATAAACCTAGCCTTTAGGGAGAAAAAACTCAGAATTTGGGCTTAAAACAAGCAAATAAATCTGCCAAAGGGGTAAGAAACAAATCTAGATATAAACACTTAATTCAAGAAAAATTGTCGTAGCCCATTGGCAGATTTGTTGGCTGGTTTAATGTACATGCATGTACAATATTTCAATTTGTCTTGTATTTATTAGCATTTTGTATTGCCCAACGCTGTCTAGGTTGTTTAACTGTTGTCATTTTCTTATAAAAGCCTTTATAATTTATTAGTTTGGATGATTGCCATTCCCGAGAACCTCTTATATTGGAAGTAAAAGAATCATCTAAGCATTATTTTGTGCTCTTAGACATGTAGCCGTTTGATTGTGGTTCTATTTAATGGCTAGTCTATTCGTTTGGAATGGTCAAACGGCTATTAGATTTTCACTGACAGCCCAAATTAAGCCTTGTTTTAGCCTAGACACTTATTCGCTGTCTATTAAAAGTTATGTAGTCGTTGAATAGCCGCTTTTTTGATGACTAATGTATTCTTGGGCCGTGGTTAGACGTCTCTTGGATTTTACGTAAAACGACAAGCGAATCTATTTTTAACACAAAGGTCAGGGGAGAGCGCGAACGCAGTCCCCCACTATCAGAAATTTTGCAGTCGAGATTCCCACATTTGGGGAATTCGCAAAGGGTCAGCCCAACCGGAGTGCAATGGCTGAGCCTCGCCCTGGGTGAACCACCTTCATGATCATGGTGTCTCCCCTGCCAGGTAAGTATGAGCGACACCCTTTGAGGCCAGACGGCCGCATCTTCCTGTGACCGATCACATCGACGGCGCCCCCGGAGGCCGTCCGACTAACATTTCATTTACTGTGTGTGACCAGGTGGAAAGCGCACGAAGCCACGTCTGAGACCAAACATTCTTCGAGATCTACCCTGTTTTTATTCCGTTTCCAGCCCGGTTGAACCGTGTAGAGTGAAATATGTGAAACAATTTAAATCAAATGGATTTAAATTGCGCATTCAAATATATGGTTTCGTTATTACAAAGTAACTTTACGTGGAATAGAAACAAAGAAATGTACAGAGCAATCAAGAAACAACGAAAGCATAGCAATTTTAGAACGTGGATAAATAAAAACACAGGGCTCAATGACTTACCCGTTGTCGTTGTGAGTTAAACAAGTACAGCTATGCTTCCAGGTCTGTCGACGTTGCTGTGGTGTTTCGACAGCTGTAGTATGAAGGGTAGTGAAAAAAGTTTTCAGGTGTTTTTAACATTCCAATCGGTCTCGTTCGCTTTTGTTGCGCCTTCAGCTGTGTCGAGGATGTTTAATTCGTCCTCGTATCACCTCCGCAAACTTGTAAAGAAAAAAATTAAATACATTACAAAAACATTTCTTTATCAGCGTGTTCATTTCCACGCAAGCTTTTCGTTAAACCAATAAAGCCAACGAAACCACAGCAATTTTAAAACACACGGATTAGAAAAAACACCGTCACTCACGCACAAAAGAAGCAAATTCTTTTTTTATACTTGACTTATTTATCCCCGAGATGGGGAGCGCACCATTCATGGAAACACTGCAATACCATGTTGATGCATGGAGTGGAAGGAGCAAGCTCCGCTTCCATTTCCGAAGGTCAAAAATCCATTTAACATATAGTCCCCGGATAGGAGACGTATCAGACATTAAACTGATAAGAACAGATACTACACTTGATCTTAGCCAAAAGGCCGAGAAGCGATACCGGAATAGACGCAGCCAAAGGGGGAGCCGGCGAAGGCGCTGGCTTTTGGGGTGGAGGCTAGCGGGCATTTAACTCTATACGTTCTCATTGTATAACCCAGAGGTAGAACGTTGAGCTAGCAAATCAGAAGTTCATGTTTTAATGCAGGATCTGATCCACGCTCATGAGAGAGAGAGAGAGAGAGAGAGAGAGAGAGAGATAGAGAGAATTTAGAATTTTCAAAAAACCTTTATTACAAATTAAAACATTTTCATAACCTCAAATCAGAAAAAACAAAGAAAAAATATATATAGTAACGGAAATAACAAAAAAATAAGCCAACATAGGAGCAAAGAACAAATCATCTTCAATAACCAGACACAGAGCTCCTCCATAATACCAAATCAATTCAAAAGAAAGAAGATCATTCATTGCTTTAAAGTATCTAAAACCAATAAGGATTCTAGATTTAACTTATTTTAAAAACTGCTAATGTATCATGGCTTCCGGGTCTGTCAACGTTGCTGTGGTTTTTCGACAGCTGTAATATGAAGGGTAGAGTGAAAAAAAATATTTAAGTGTTTTGAACATCCCAATTTGTTCGTTTACTTAGTATTTTCTTAATGTTTTCGAGTTAAAAAATAATTCTTAAATCGAGATACATTTACTTAATAAGCAAAGTGGCTTAGAATTTAAGTCTTGTTTACTGAAATAAATTCTAAAATGTAATAGGTTAAGGCTTAAAACAAGTAAAAATATCTGCCAGTGGGGTAAGAAAAATAAACCTAAATTGAGTTTATTATTGAATTAAGTTGAAACTAGAATTAAGTTTATTTTTCTTACCCCGCTGGCAGATATTTTTTATTTGTTTTAAATATAAACCTGTTGATTTTTATAATTTATTTCAATTATTACAAAGTATGCGATCTGATTTTTTTAATCGCGGTGTTTCTTTTATTCCTCGTTTCTTTTCCGTGCATTTGCTTTATTTATTTATTTTTGCTTGTTGCATTTAAATGCACATTTGATTTGTTGCCACATTATTATGTGTTAATGTATTTTTTAACATGTTTATCAACAAAAAGTGCGTTATTATAATTAATTATATAGCTGTGAAATATATACAAGAATTCCCAGCAAAAACAAAACGTTTTTATAACAATTTTCTATTACAATACATAATATCTTAAGCCACTTTGCTTACCAAGTAAATGTATCTCCATTTAAGCATTGTCAGATATTCACTAGAAAACAAGACAAAAACAGTAAGTAAGATATTAATTTACTTTTTTCTTTCAAACATAAATTTACAGACGGCTGGAAATTTTTAATAAAATAACTAGCCATACCTATTCGGGTCTGCTCCCGTTTGCTGTGATGACGGGGGACTTAGTCCAAAGCACATTTTGAGGAATACTTACACATTTTACTTCTTATTTCTTTGAAATTAATTATGCATACACTATGGATTAAAAATGTCCCGACTGCGAACCTGATAAAACCCAGGTAAAAAGCAAATACAAATAAACCATTTTGATTTAGCAAAAGTTTACAAATAAATGCACTCCTTGCACACAACAAGCACGTCTAGTTACCATTCATATTTTGCGTGATTTAAGTTTCGTCGCATACATTTTGGAAGGCACACGATAAAAACAAAATAAGGCTTTTAATGTATGCCGACCTCATTCTCCGTTGAGGGCTTATCAATCATAATAAACGCTGTTAACTCTTCTCATTGAATGGTCTAAATCCAATGCTGGTAAAGAAATCAAATGTGCATTTAAACGCAACAAGCAAGCCGTAAAGCAATGGATGCAGGCAAACAAACGAGGAATAGCACATACAACACCACGATTAGATCATCGGGTCGCATACTTTGGAATTAATAAGAAATAATTATTCAGTCTAAAGAAATAAGAAGTAAAATGTCTAAGTATTTCTCCAAATGTGCACACTCATTACAATAAACGGGAGCAGACACGAATAGTTATGTATGTCTCGTTATTTTATTTAAAATTGATAAGCTGTCTAACATATGATATATTTTGATAATACGAAATGCTAAAAAAATAATATAACACCAATCGACAATATCTGTTATTGTTATTTTTACAAGTAAATTCATGTGTAGGAGAAAACAAAGCAGCTGTCAGTCCATACTATATTGAGTGGCCATCGTAGTGGTGCAACCTGAACGATGTTTTCCCTACTTCCGGTCAAAGCCGCCATTTTGTGAAATAGGCATATAGGTGACGCTGGAGCACGCGGCCATTGTCTCTGTTCAACAAAACAAGTATATATATACACATACGCATATTTTTCCTCAATCAATCACCGAATACAAGGTGCAATTCGATGCCAACTGACCCTTCTCTCTGGTTTCATGTTTGTAAGGAAAATTAAGGGGGAAATTACTATAGCATTTCAGCCAAACATTCATTCGTGCCACGCTGCTTTTCTTTGAACGAAAAAAAACCCTCTGCTCCCCCTACACAATTTCTTCTCCTGTTATTTTATGCTTAAAACAAGCAAATAAATCTGACTACAGGGTAAGAAAAAATTCGTGAACTTTTCCCATAAACACTTAATTCAAGAAAAATTGTCCCACCCCACTGGCCATTTTTTTATCCACAATACACATTCGATGTCTGCAGGCACCATTGTCTTTGTTCAACGCAAACAATTCTGTTGCGTTTTTCTTTGAACGAAGTGCTCCGCCTAGATAATTTGACCCATATTCACATGGGTTTGTTTCTCGTTTTTTTTCTTTGAGAACAATCTATATAGCGCCTTCCACAATCGTTTTGGTGTTAGCTTTACGTAAAATAGAAACACAGAAAAGTACTGAGCGATGGAGAGACCACGAACGCGGAACGTATTATGGACCACGGACTGGCAAACAAACTGGCAACCACGCACTAAAGAAGCAAACTCTGATTTTAAACTCACCTTATTTGTCCCCGGAAAGCGCCAGAGTCGATGCACGGAGTGGACGGAACAAGCCTCGCTTCCATAGCCGAAGGTCAAAAATCCATTTAAACGTGTAGTCCCCGGTGTCCACTCGATCTCACCCAAAAAGCCGAGAAGCGATACCGCAATGGCATCCGGAGAAGGCGCTGGCTGTCGGGATGGAGGTTAGCGGGTCAGAGGTCCGGCACTGAAGGTCTGCGTTCATTATTCACCGTGTGCATTTCACTCTATATCCACTTTCTAATGTATAGCACTTGATAAGGATTAACAGTTTAAAAACAGAAATGCAAGACATCAGAAAATACATTTATTTTTTACTTTCATAACATGAGAGGTGTCATACAATAACAAATATGAGCTTTAAAATCACATTCCTAAGTTAAAAATATACATAAAAATAGATATATGGATCATTACACAAATCACTACTCAAAGGACCTATGTTAAATAACTGCTTCAATATTAATTAACAATAACATTTGGCCAAGGCAGTCCTTGTAAATAGACATATAAATAGACAAATAAAATCATGACATATATGCCGTAGAGCCTGAGATAGAGAAAAATAATAAGGAATTCTGCTTTTACTACCATCTCAGAAATATTGCCAGAATTAGAGGTTTTGTCTCAAGACAGGACTTAGAGAAACTTGTTCATGCTTTCATCACCAGCAGGGCCGATTATTGCAATGGTCAATGGATTTAAAAAGTACTGTTTCTTGTTTAAAAACCACTTCATGGCTACAATACATGACAGATATGCTAATCGAATATGAAACCGATTACTCGGATCAATAGGATCAGGTCATTTAGAAAAAACAAGGGTTCACTCAAAACAAGGTGCCTCAGCATTCAGTTATTATCAGCTTTCAGAAGAGATCAGATGTGCTTCAACAGTAGACACTTTTAAATCTAGATTAAAAACACATCAGTTTAACTTTGCATTTACTGAATGATTTAAAACAGTACGAATAAAACAGTACAAAAGAATAAAACAGTATGAACCTTACCTGTTATAAAGGGAATGAAGCTTACGGTATGGTGCTTACCTGCAGAAATAAATAAAGTACAATAAGAACACACAGAACTTCAATTTTCAAAATTATTTTAACATTAAATGATGATTATTTTACTGGTTTACCTGTTTGTGATTACCACAGGATCCCGTCACCTGGCTGCGGTCTTCATTTGGTGAACGGTTCTTCACTCATAATTGACCTATACAAGAAATAGAGAAGAATAATAAGCAATTCTGCTTTTACATGTAGATGTGTGCCCCAAGAACACAGACACACCGGCTCCAAAAAGTTTAAACAGTACACATTTCTGTTATTTTAATGTGGCAAATGTGTCAGCTTTAAAAGAAGCATACATTACCTTTTAAAGAGGAAATACCTTTTGCATGAAATACCTTTACTCCCAGCATAAGCAAGCAATTTTCAAAATGCTTTTAAAAGTAAATAGTGATTATTTTACTTGTTTACCTGTTTGTGATTACCATGGAATCCTGTCACCATCATTTTTAAGCTTGTAAAGCAAATAATGAAATATTGACTTAGTAGGAAAAATTATTTTGGAAGTATCGTGATAAATGATGAAGAAAATATTTTGCAAAGTGATGGTTAGCACACGGTTGATGGTACCTATTAAATTCCATCATATTTTTTTATTCCTACTATGGAAGTCAATGGTGACTATCTGCTGTGGGTTTACCATCATTCCTCAAAATACCTTCTTTTGTGTTACTCAGAAAAAAACTAATCCTCGTGTTGTTGTAAGCCTGTATGCATGAGTAAATGATGACAGAATTATCATCATAAATTGAAATATCCCTTTAAACTGTATTTCCCCCCTTAAACCTAAACTTATTTTCCTACAGCAAGTCATTTAGGTAATCAAGAAAATACTTTACCCGTTGTCTTTGTGAGTTAAACAAATACAGCTACGCTTCCAGGTCTGTCGACGTTGCTGTGGTTTTTCGACAGCTGTAGTATGAAGGGTAGCGAATGAATGAATACATTGCAAAAAATCATTTCTTACTTGTTATTTCGAACTGTTTTAACTATACAAATATCTAGAAAGTCTTAAAATAAGATGCATTTTTTGATGAGCAAAATGCCCTAAGAAAATAAACCTAGCCTTTAGGGAGAAAAAACTCAGAATTTGGGCTTAAAACAAGCAAATAAATCTGCCAAAGGGGTAAGAAACAAATCTAGATATAAACACTTAATTCAAGAAAAATTGTCGTAGCCCATTGGCAGATTTGTTGGCTGGTTTAATGTACATGCATGTACAATATTTCAATTTGTCTTGTATTTATTAGCATTTTGTATTGCCCAACGCTGTCTAGGTTGTTTAACTGTTGTCATTTTCTTATAAAAGCCTTTATAATTTATTAGTTTGGATGATTGCCATTCCCGAGAACCTCTTATATTGGAAGTAAAAGAATCATCTAAGCATTATTTTGTGCTCTTAGACATGTAGCCGTTTGATTGTGGTTCTATTTAATGGCTAGTCTATTCGTTTGGAATGGTCAAACGGCTATTAGATTTTCACTGACAGCCCAAATTAAGCCTTGTTTTAGCCTAGACACTTATTCGCTGTCTATTAAAAGTTATGTAGTCGTTGAATAGCCGCTTTTTTGATGACTAATGTATTCTTGGGCCGTGGTTAGACGTCTCTTGGATTTTACGTAAAACGACAAGCGAATCTATTTTTAACACAAAGGTCAGGGGAGAGCGCGAACGCAGTCCCCCACTATCAGAAATTTTGCAGTCGAGATTCCCACATTTGGGGAATTCGCAAAGGGTCAGCCCAACCGGAGTGCAATGGCTGAGCCTCGCCCTGGGTGAACCACCTTCATGATCATGGTGTCTCCCCTGCCAGGTAAGTATGAGCGACACCCTTTGAGGCCAGACGGCCGCATCTTCCTGTGACCGATCACATCGACGGCGCCCCCGGAGGCCGTCCGACTAACATTTCATTTACTGTGTGTGACCAGGTGGAAAGCGCACGAAGCCACGTCTGAGACCAAACATTCTTCGAGATCTACCCTGTTTTTATTCCGTTTCCAGCCCGGTTGAACCGTGTAGAGTGAAATATGTGAAACAATTTAAATCAAATGGATTTAAATTGCGCATTCAAATATATGGTTTCGTTATTACAAAGTAACTTTACGTGGAATAGAAACAAAGAAATGTACAGAGCAATCAAGAAACAACGAAAGCATAGCAATTTTAGAACGTGGATAAATAAAAACACAGGGCTCAATGACTTACCCGTTGTCGTTGTGAGTTAAACAAGTACAGCTATGCTTCCAGGTCTGTCGACGTTGCTGTGGTGTTTCGACAGCTGTAGTATGAAGGGTAGTGAAAAAAGTTTTCAGGTGTTTTTAACATTCCAATCGGTCTCGTTCGCTTTTGTTGCGCCTTCAGCTGTGTCGAGGATGTTTAATTCGTCCTCGTATCACCTCCGCAAACTTGTAAAGAAAATAATTAAATACATTACAAAAACATTTCTTTATCAGCGTGTTCATTTCCACGCAAGCTTTTCGTTAAACCAATAAAGCCAACGAAACCACAGCAATTTTAAAACACACGGATTAGAAAAAACACCGTCACTCACGCACAAAAGAAGCAAATTCTTTTTTTATACTTGACTTATTTATCCCCGAGATGGGGAGCGCACCATTCATGGAAACACTGCAATACCATGTTGATGCATGGAGTGGAAGGAGCAAGCTCCGCTTCCATTTCCGAAGGTCAAAAATCCATTTAACATATAGTCCCCGGATAGGAGACGTATCAGACATTAAACTGATAAGAACAGATTTTTCTTTCGAAAATTTTTTATTGTCATCACATCTTTTTTCAAAAACAAACATGGCTTTAAAGAAACACTCACATTCACAGTCACAGTCATTTATATCAATAAAATATCTTTAAAACGTCAGACAATAAATAACATTTAAGACTTTTTTAAAGAGATGGGACTATTAAAATCTTTTCTGGGTGTTAAAAGGGTAAAAAAGCCAATGAGTTTAAGAATAAAACAATTGTATTTAACAATTGTTTTATAAAATTTAACAATTGTAAAACAACAACCTAAAAATTTTTTTTTAAAAAGTCCTTTATTGTCCAGGGCCGGGGTGAGCCCTTACCAACGTGGCCCTCACCCCACTCTACAGAACAAACTTTTTTTTATTTTTTTCTTGGTGCCCAGCGGAGATCCCCACCCTCCGGCCCGCTGGCCCGCTGTTCCCGTAGCCGGTGGTGGTCTGGGTGCATCTACGGGCAGCCAGGCACGGTGGCAAGCTGGGACCTCCCTGTGTGGCCCCGGCCCCTTCGTCCGAATGATTATGTCCGGTGCCCCTGCAACACCGTTCTGACCATCCGCTCGCGTGCGTGGAGGGGCACCGTAACACGTTTCCCCACCAGCAGGTTCCTGGTGGTCCAGATGGTGTCCTTAATGGCATTTAGGGTGAGCCAGAGCGAGGTGAACTCTTGTGCTGACAACACCCTCAGGCCCCGACCCACCCCCAGGACTGCGAGCTTGTAGTCCATCTGGACCCCACCTGCTGGCAGGCACGGGAAAAACAGGGGACCGGTTCTGGCCCACAGGTCCCTCGCATTACCGCACTCCCAGAGCAGATGTCGAACAGTCTCCGGTAGATTACACCCAGTCTGTGGACAGACTGGGTTCTTGGCCATACCCCGGGAGTGCATTACCGCCCTGACTGGGAGGATCTCATGGGCCACCAACCACGCCAAATCTTTGTGTCTGTTCTGAAGAGCGGGGTGGGCAGTGTTCCTCCATACTTGTTTGGCCTCCTCTAAAGTGAGGCCTGGAACTGGGCTCACTGACTCCCGGTCCTGTACAAGAGAGACAAGAGATTTGTGATTTGTTAAAATATTTACATCTTGAGTCTCTAAAATGTATTTCTTTAAAAATGTCTTGATAAAACTGTACTGTTGGGGCAAATTAAAAGATACTGGAGTTTTTAAATCAACTGGTAAAACTTTTAAGAATCTCAGGTAGGACCCCATCCAATATCTGACCATAGCTGTCGTCTTGTTCTCGTTGGATGGGGTCACTGCATAACTAATGTGCAGGGCAGTAAATCGGCTTGTTAAAAACAGTCGTGGGTCTGGGAGGCCTATCCCACCATTTTCTGGTCTTTTCTTTACGACCTCTCTCTTTAGACGTTCCCATTTGGACCCCCACAGGAAATAAAACACGGCCCTCTCCAGGTCTGTAAAAAATTGTTTAGTAGGACTAAAAACAGAACATACAAGTAAAAGCAATGGTAAAATTACAGCTTTAAAAATCAGCACTTTTCCATGTAATGTCAACTGTCTTTGTCCCCAAAACCCCAGTCTTTTCCTAACTTTCCCTAACAAGTCAGTCCAGTTTCCCCGTCCACCACCCTCCTTGTCAAATTTAACTCCTAAAATTTTAAGGTCTGTTTCTTTAAAATCCACATCCAGTCCTCCTGTGTCAATGTTCCCCCACGGCCCGAAGAGCAGGGCCTCAGACTTACTTCTGTTAAGTTTAGCGCCTGAGGCCCGACCGTACCAGTCAGTCAAGTCCATTGCTCTTCGTAAAGATAAAACATCAGTTGTTAAAAGGGTTACGTCATCCATATATAAAACACAGGTCGCTGTCAGTCCACCAGTCCCAGGCACGTCTAGTCCTTTAATCCATTTATCCCTTCTCAAGATCTGTGCCAGTGGTTCCATACATGCCACATACAGGAGGGGAGATAAAGGACACCCCTGACGGACGCCGCTGCATATATTTACAGCTTGGGAAAGATGCCCGTTAACTAGAATTCTGCTGACTAAGCCGTTGTACAGCAATCCCACCCAAGCTATGAATCTCCCTGGGAAACCCATTTTTTCCAGTACCTGAAACAGGTACTTGTGCGAGACCCGGTCGAATGCTTTTTCAAAATCTAAATTTAGGACTGCTAGCCGAATGTTTCTGTCTCTCGCAAAACAGATGGCATCTCTAATCAGCACTAGACTGTCCGTGATCTTTCTCCCAGGCACAGCACATGCTTGATCCGGGTGGATTATGTCCTCTAAAACAGTAGACATTCGTGTTGCTAAAATTTTACTAAAAAGTTTAATGTCAAAATTTAAAAGTGTGATTGGTCGCCACGTCTTAAGGTCAGTCTTGTCTCCTTTCTTATGTAAAAGTGAAACTATCCCTATTCTGAAGCTGTCAGGAAGTTTGTCTAGAGTCTCAAATTCCTTAAAAACAGTCAATAAATCATGTGCTAAAATATCCCAAAACGTCACATAAAACTCCAGGGGGAGTCCATCCATTCCTGGGGACTTCCCTCGTTTAAAACCTTTAAGAGCAGTATGTAATTCTAAAATGGTTAAATCTTGAGATAAAAACACATTTTCACAACTTACCTTTTTTTCCACAAACTCTAAAACTTCCTTTATTGTCTCGTTTTCTACTTCTTTATTGCAATATAAACTTTCATAGAATTCTGTCACTCCATTTAAAATTTCTTTTGTTGTATGCACTTCCCTCCCATCTGTTTTAAGTGATGTTATTGCTTTAGCCTTTGTAACAATCTTCTTAAAAAAATATCTGGTGCATTTTTCCCCTTCCTCAATATCTCTTTCTCTACTTCTTAAAATTACTCCTTTGCTTTGAGTTTCACTTAAGGCTGACATTTCCTCTTTAACATCTTTAATTTCTTGACTAAAATCCAATCCTTCATTTAAAAGATTAAAATACCTCTGCAGTCTTTTTTGCAGCCCCATCATGCGTCTTTTCTCCCTGTCTTTTTTCATCTTTCCTATTTTTCTAAAAAATTGCCTTGTCCTGTGTTTTACCATCTCCCACCATTGTGCACGTGAATCATAAAAGTCTTGGAGGGTCTGCCATTGGCTAAACTGCTCCCTGTATTGTCTAGCTACCTCGTCATCCTCGAGAAGGGAACAGTTCAGCTTCCACAGCCCTCCCCCTACCGTCACACCAGTGGGCAGTGAAAGGGTGCAAGACAGCATCATGTGATCAGAAAAGAAAAGGGGGGTCAATGTAGCATCGGTTGGCGGGCAGTCTCTTGTAAAAACATAGTCGATTCGAGAGGCTTTAGTGCCATCACCACTGAACCAGGTGAAGCCCTCCTCTCTCTGATGCATTAGTTTAAAACAGTCGACTAACTTAAAATCTCTCACTAAACCCTGCAATAAAACCGATGTTTTATCTACCTTAAAATCTTCCCCTACCCTCTTCCTATCCTTTTGGCTTAAAACACAATTAAAATCCCCTGCCACCACCAGGGGAGCCCTACCTAGCATGTGAGGCTGCAAAACCTCTAAAAGTTCATGCCTTTCATTTTTATCTGTAAAACCATACACGTTGAGAATCTTAAAATCCCTGTCTAAAAAAGTCAGATTTGTTAAAATGGCCCGTCCGTCCCTCACCACCGTGCTGCCCTTCACCAAGATATAAGGATTATTTATTAAAATTGCAACACCATCTGATTTATTAAAATTTGATCCGCTCCACAGTGAGGGTCCTGGGGTCCATAGTTCATCCCACCTTCTATAATTAGTTAAAAAGGGCAGAGAACACTCTTGCAATAAAAACACATCTGACTTAAAAGACTTTAAAAGGGATAAAACACTCTGTGCTCGGATGTTAGTCCTCACACTTCTCACATTGATTGTAGAGACAGTGAGGGCCATGAGCAGTAAGGTTTTAAAAAGCATGAACTTTAAAAGAGAAACATTATCCAAATAAAACTACAGGTAATTTAAAATCATAAAATTTCTTGGGAAACTTGCTCTTCCTTTATCCCCACGGTATTGGAGACAGGAGAGCAGACAATTTGTTCCAGAGGAACCACAGAGACACTCTCTTGTGGCTCCTTGGGCGATGATGTTCTTAGCCTAATTTGAAGAAAAGAGACCTCATTGGGGGATTCTTGGGGCCACACACGATCCAGATCTTCCAAAGAGGAACTATTTGGTTGCTGTGTGGCCCGAAGCTTTTTCTCCTCTGTCTTGGACAAAGGAGATCCCGCAGGCCTTTTCTGCACTTGAGCACTTGGGAGTGAACAATCGGTTTTACTCCCACTAGAATCAGTACTCACCTCAGGCACAGTGATCATGCTGGAAACTGTTTCATCACTTTCATTGTCTTTCTCTTCCTCCCCAAGTTCCTTTAAAACATTTGACTCCGCCCCTGGGGCCACCCCACATCCTCCATCTTGCCCAATCCCTGAAGCTGGCTGGGATTTTGAATTTCCCGCCAAAACCTCAGGGACCGCCTCCTCCTCCCTTTGTTCTTGTGTTTGTTGGCCATGTGGGGCGGCCATCTTGGGTGCCTTAAGCTTGTTGGCAAAGCTTTTTGGGCAATCTCTGTAGAGATGGTTTGAATCTCCACAAAGATTGCACCTCCTGCCATTGGTACATTCTTCAAAAGTATGACCAGTTTCTCTGCACTTCCCACATATTAATTCCTGGCATGCTTCAGCGAGATGCCCCATACTTCCACACTTCCTACACAGTTTGGGCATCCCCTGATAGTGAATGTAGCCCCTGTTTTCTCCCAGCACAATCATTGAAGGCAGATGTCTCAGGCCTAGGTAGCCCCCAGCGTCCTCCCATTGTTTGATGGGAATTCGCCAGGAGCAGTTCCAAATGCCATCCTCATCAAGCACTTTGATAGGCGGGCCACGAACAGTGCAAAATCTACCCAGCCAAACACAAATGTCTTCTCCAGTCACTGTTTCATTAAACATCCTGACAATCACAGTTTTAAGTGTGTTATCAGAAAGCCTTTCCACAGTAAACATAGAAAACTGGGCCTTTACAACCTCAAATCTTTGCCAGAAATCAATAAGCAATGAAGCACTATTAAAACTCAAATCAAAGCCTTTGTTAAAAGGCAACGTCATCAAACAATTAATATCTGTAGCTTTGAAGTTGAGGGCTTTTTGGACAAACTTCCTGGAGAAGTCAAGACGTGACATCCCCAGGAGCTTACCCTCAACTTCTTTAAATATAAACCGCACGCTGTGGTGCCTCCGCACGCCGGCACGAGCAGCCGACATGTTGGAGGCACCAACAGCTTAAAATATACTAAAACACACTAAAACCAATAAACAATTTAAAAATTCAAACTTACCTTAAAACGATCGTTGCACAAATACAGAGTCTTCTTTAAAACCTGAAAAATAAATAAGTAAAAGCAAAAGCAAGCGAAAAAAGCAAGCAAAAGCAAAAGCAATATATACCTCTTCACAGATATGTGGTTTAAGCTATAGGTAAGCAAAAACCCAGAAACCTGCAATGAGGCGATCACTCCCCCTTGTGGCCAGACACTTGATCTTAGCCAAAAGGCCGAGAAGCGATACCGGAATAGACGCAGCCAAAGGGGGAGCCGGCGAAGGCGCTGGCTTTTGGGGTGGAGGCTAGCGGGCATTTAACTCTATACGTTCTCATTGTATAACCCAGAGGTAGAACGTTGAGCTAGCAAATCAGAAGTTCATGTTTTAATGCAGGATCTGATCCACGCTCATGAGAGAGAGAGAGAGAGAGAGAGAGAGAGATAGAGAGAATTTAGAATTTTCAAAAAACCTTTATTACAAATTAAAACATTTTCATAACCTCAAATCAGAAAAAACAAAGAAAAAATATATATAGTAACGGAAATAACAAAAAAATAAGCCAACATAGGAGCAAAGAACAAATCATCTTCAATAACCAGACACAGAGCTCCTCCATAATACCAAATCAATTCAAAAGAAAGAAGATCATTCATTGCTTTAAAGTATCTAAAACCAATAAGGATTCTAGATTTAACTTATTTTAAAAACTGCTAATGTATCATGGCTTCCGGGTCTGTCAACGTTGCTGTGGTTTTTCGACAGCTGTAATATGAAGGGTAGAGTGAAAAAAAATATTTAAGTGTTTTGAACATCCCAATTTGTTCGTTTACTTAGTATTTTCTTAATGTTTTCGAGTTAAAAAATAATTCTTAAATCGAGATACATTTACTTAATAAGCAAAGTGGCTTAGAATTTAAGTCTTGTTTACTGAAATAAATTCTAAAATGTAATAGGTTAAGGCTTAAAACAAGTAAAAATATCTGCCAGTGGGGTAAGAAAAATAAACCTAAATTGAGTTTATTATTGAATTAAGTTGAAACTAGAATTAAGTTTATTTTTCTTACCCCGCTGGCAGATATTTTTTATTTGTTTTAAATATAAACCTGTTGATTTTTATAATTTATTTCAATTATTACAAAGTATGCGATCTGATTTTTTTAATCGCGGTGTTTCTTTTATTCCTCGTTTCTTTTCCGTGCATTTGCTTTATTTATTTATTTTTGCTTGTTGCATTTAAATGCACATTTGATTTGTTGCCACATTATTATGTGTTAATGTATTTTTTAACATGTTTATCAACAAAAAGTGCGTTATTATAATTAATTATATAGCTGTGAAATATATACAAGAATTCCCAGCAAAAACAAAACGTTTTTATAACAATTTTCTATTACAATACATAATATCTTAAGCCACTTTGCTTACCAAGTAAATGTATCTCCATTTAAGCATTGTCAGATATTCACTAGAAAACAAGACAAAAACAGTAAGTAAGATATTAATTTACTTTTTTCTTTCAAACATAAATTTACAGACGGCTGGAAATTTTTAATAAAATAACTAGCCATACCTATTCGGGTCTGCTCCCGTTTGCTGTGATGACGGGGGACTTAGTCCAAAGCACATTTTGAGGAATACTTACACATTTTACTTCTTATTTCTTTGAAATTAATTATGCATACACTATGGATTAAAAATGTCCCGACTGCGAACCTGATAAAACCCAGGTAAAAAGCAAATACAAATAAACCATTTTGATTTAGCAAAAGTTTACAAATAAATGCACTCCTTGCACACAACAAGCACGTCTAGTTACCATTCATATTTTGCGTGATTTAAGTTTCGTCGCATACATTTTGGAAGGCACACGATAAAAACAAAATAAGGCTTTTAATGTATGCCGACCTCATTCTCCGTTGAGGGCTTATCAATCATAATAAACGCTGTTAACTCTTCTCATTGAATGGTCTAAATCCAATGCTGGTAAAGAAATCAAATGTGCATTTAAACGCAACAAGCAAGCCGTAAAGCAATGGATGCAGGCAAACAAACGAGGAATAGCACATACAACACCACGATTAGATCATCGGGTCGCATACTTTGGAATTAATAAGAAATAATTATTCAGTCTAAAGAAATAAGAAGTAAAATGTCTAAGTATTTCTCCAAATGTGCACACTCATTACAATAAACGGGAGCAGACACGAATAGTTATGTATGTCTCGTTATTTTATTTAAAATTGATAAGCTGTCTAACATATGATATATTTTGATAATACGAAATGCTAAAAAAATAATATAACACCAATCGACAATATCTGTTATTGTTATTTTTACAAGTAAATTCATGTGTAGGAGAAAACAAAGCAGCTGTCAGTCCATACTATATTGAGTGGCCATCGTAGTGGTGCAACCTGAACGATGTTTTCCCTACTTCCGGTCAAAGCCGCCATTTTGTGAAATAGGCATATAGGTGACGCTGGAGCACGCGGCCATTGTCTCTGTTCAACAAAACAAGTATATATATACACATACGCATATTTTTCCTCAATCAATCACCGAATACAAGGTGCAATTCGATGCCAACTGACCCTTCTCTCTGGTTTCATGTTTGTAAGGAAAATTAAGGGGGAAATTACGATAGCATTTCAGCCAAACATTCATTCGTGCCACGCTGCTTTTCTTTGAACGAAAAAAAACCCTCTGCTCCCCCTACACAATTTCTTCTCCTGTTATTTTATGCTTAAAACAAGCAAATAAATCTGACTACAGGGTAAGAAAAAATTCGTGAACTTTTCCCATAAACACTTAATTCAAGAAAAATTGTCCCACCCCACTGGCCATTTTTTATCCACAATACACATTCGATGTCTGCAGGCACCATTGTCTTTGTTCAACGCAAACAATTCTGTTGCGTTTTTCTTTGAACGAAGTGCTCCGCCTAGATAATTTGACCCATATTCACATGGGTTTGTTTCTCGTTTTTTTTCTTTGAGAACAATCTATATAGCGCCTTCCACAATCGTTTTGGTGTTAGCTTTACGTAAAATAGAAACACAGAAAAGTACTGAGCGATGGAGAGACCACGAACGCGGAACGTATTATGGACCACGGACTGGCAAACAAACTGGCAACCACGCACTAAAGAAGCAAACTCTGATTTTAAACTCACCTTATTTGTCCCCGGAAAGCGCCAGAGTCGATGCACGGAGTGGACGGAACAAGCCTCGCTTCCATAGCCGAAGGTCAAAAATCCATTTAAACGTGTAGTCCCCGGTGTCCACTCGATCTCACCCAAAAAGCCGAGAAGCGATACCGCAATGGCATCCGGAGAAGGCGCTGGCTGTCGGGATGGAGGTTAGCGGGTCAGAGGTCCGGCACTGAAGGTCTGCGTTCATTATTCACCGTGTGCATTTCACTCTATATCCACTTTCTAATGTATAGCACTTGATAAGGATTAACAGTTTAAAAACAGAAATGCAAGACATCAGAAAATACATTTATTTTTTACTTTCATAACATGAGAGGTGTCATACAATAACAAATATGAGCTTTAAAATCACATTCCTAAGTTAAAAATATACATAAAAATAGATATATGGATCATTACACAAATCACTACTCAAAGGACCTATGTTAAATAACTGCTTCAATATTAATTAACAATAACATTTGGCCAAGGCAGTCCTTGTAAATAGACATATAAATAGACAAATAAAATCATGACATATATGCCGTAGAGCCTGAGATAGAGAAAAATAATAAGGAATTCTGCTTTTACTACCATCTCAGAAATATTGCCAGAATTAGAGGTTTTGTCTCAAGACAGGACTTAGAGAAACTTGTTCATGCTTTCATCACCAGCAGGGCCGATTATTGCAATGGTCAATGGATTTAAAAAGTACTGTTTCTTGTTTAAAAACCACTTCATGGCTACAATACATGACAGATATGCTAATCGAATATGAAACCGATTACTCGGATCAATAGGGTCAGGTCATTTAGAAAAAACAAGGGTTCACTCAAAACAAGGTGCCTCAGCATTCAGTTATTATCAGCTTTCAGAAGAGATCAGATGTGCTTCAACAGTAGACACTTTTAAATCTAGATTAAAAACACATAAGTTTAACTTTGCATTTACTGAATGATTTAAAACAGTACGAATAAAACAGTACAAAAGAATAAAACAGTATGAACCTTACCTGTTATAAAGGGAATGAAGCTTACGGTATGGTGCTTACCTGCAGAAATAAATAAAGTACAATAAGAACACACAGAACTTCAATTTTCAAAATTATTTTAACATTAAATGATGATTATTTTACTGGTTTACCTGATTGTGATTACCACAGGATCCCGTCACCTGGCTGCGGTCTTCATTTGGTGAACGGTTCTTCACTCATAATTGACCTATACAAGAAATAGAGAAGAATAATAAGCAATTCTGCTTTTACATGTAGATGTGTGCCCCAAGAACACAGACACACCGGCTCCAAAAAGTTTAAACAGTACACATTTCTGTTATTTTAATGTGGCAAATGTGTCAGCTTTAAAAGAAGCATACATTACCTTTTAAAGAGGAAATACCTTTTGCATGAAATACCTTTACTCCCAGCATAAGCAAGCAATTTTCAAAATGCTTTTAAAAGTAAATAGTGATTATTTTACTTGTTTACCTGTTTGTGATTACCATGGAATCCTGTCACCATCATTTTTAAGCTTGTAAAGCAAATAATGAAATATTGACTTAGTAGGAAAAAATATTTTGGAAGTATCGTGATAAATGATGAAGAAAATATTTTGCAAAGTGATGGTTAGCACACGGTTGATGGTACCTATTAAATTCCATCATATTTTTTTATTCCTACTATGGAAGTCAATGGTGACTATCTGCTGTGGGTTTACCATCATTCCTCAAAATACCTTCTTTTGTGTTACTCAGAAAAAAACTAATCCTCGTGTTGTTGTAAGCCTGTATGCATGAGTAAATGATGACAGAATTATCATCATAAATTGAAATATCCCTTTAAACTGTATTTCCCCCCTTAAACCTAAACTTATTTTCCTACAGCAAGTCATTTAGGTAATCAAGAAAATACTTTACCCGTTGTCTTTGTGAGTTAAACAAATACAGCTACGCTTCCAGGTCTGTCGACGTTGCTGTGGTTTTTCGACAGCTGTAGTATGAAGGGTAGCGAATGAATGAATACATTGCAAAAAATCATTTCTTACTTGTTATTTCGAACTGTTTTAACTATACAAATATCTAGAAAGTCTTAAAATAAGATGCATTTTTTGATGAGCAAAATGCCCTAAGAAAATAAACCTAGCCTTTAGGGAGAAAAAACTCAGAATTTGGGCTTAAAACAAGCAAATAAATCTGCCAAAGGGGTAAGAAACAAATCTAGATATAAACACTTAATTCAAGAAAAATTGTCGTAGCCCATTGGCAGATTTGTTGGCTTGTTTAATGTACATGCATGTACAATATTTCAATTTGTCTTGTATTTATTAGCATTTTGTATTGCCCAACGCTGTCTAGGTTGTTTAACTGTTGTCATTTTCTTATAAAAGCCTTTATAATTTATTAGTTTGGATGATTGCCATTCCCGAGAACCTCTTATATTGGAAGTAAAAGAATCATCTAAGCATTATTTTGTGCTCTTAGACATGTAGCCGTTTGATTGTGGTTCTATTTAATGGCTAGTCTATTCGTTTGGAATGGTCAAACGGCTATTAGATTTTCACTGACAGCCCAAATTAAGCCTTGTTTTAGCCTAGACACTTATTCGCTGTCTATTAAAAGTTATGTAGTCGTTGAATAGCCGCTTTTTTGATGACTAATGTATTCTTGGGCCGTGGTTAGACGTCTCTTGGATTTTACGTAAAACGACAAGCGAATCTATTTTTAACACAAAGGTCAGGGGAGAGCGCGAACGCAGTGCCCCACTATCAGAAATTTTGCAGTCGAGATTCCCACATTTGGGGAATTCGCAAAGGGTCAGCCCAACCGGAGTGCAATGGCTGAGCCTCGCCCTGGGTGAACCACCTTCATGATCATGGTGTCTCCCCTGCCAGGTAAGTATGAGCGACACCCTTTGAGGCCAGACGGCCGCATCTTCCTGTGACCGATCACATCGACGGCGCCCCCGGAGGCCGTCCGACTAACATTTCATTTACTGTGTGTGACCAGGTGGAAAGCGCACGAAGCCACGTCTGAGACCAAACATTCTTCGAGATCTACCCTGTTTTTATTCCGTTTCCAGCCCGGTTGAACCGTGTAGAGTGAAATATGTGAAACAATTTAAATCAAATGGATTTAAATTGCGCATTCAAATATATGGTTTCGTTATTACAAAGTAACTTTACGTGGAATAGAAACAAAGAAATGTACAGAGCAATCAAGAAACAACGAAAGCATAGCAATTTTAGAACGTGGATAAATAAAAACACAGGGCTCAATGACTTACCCGTTGTCGTTGTGAGTTAAACAAGTACAGCTATGCTTCCAGGTCTGTCGACGTTGCTGTGGTGTTTCGACAGCTGTAGTATGAAGGGTAGTGAAAAAAGTTTTCAGGTGTTTTTAACATTCCAATCGGTCTCGTTCGCTTTTGTTGCGCCTTCAGCTGTGTCGAGGATGTTTAATTCGTCCTCGTATCACCTCCGCAAACTTGTAAAGAAAATAATTAAATACATTACAAAAACATTTCTTTATCAGCGTGTTCATTTCCACGCAAGCTTTTCGTTAAACCAATAAAGCCAACGAAACCACAGCAATTTTAAAACACACGGATTAGAAAAAACACCGTCACTCACGCACAAAAGAAGCAAATTCTTTTTTTATACTTGACTTATTTATCCCCGAGATGGGGAGCGCACCATTCATGGAAACACTGCAATACCATGTTGATGCATGGAGTGGAAGGAGCAAGCTCCGCTTCCATTTCCGAAGGTCAAAAATCCATTTAACATATAGTCCCCGGATAGGAGACGTATCAGACATTAAACTGATAAGAACAGATACTACACTTGATCTTAGCCAAAAGGCCGAGAAGCGATACCGGAATAGACGCAGCCAAAGGGGGAGCCGGCGAAGGCGCTGGCTTTTGGGGTGGAGGCTAGCGGGCATTTAACTCTATACGTTCTCATTGTATAACCCAGAGGTAGAACGTTGAGCTAGCAAATCAGAAGTTCATGTTTTAATGCAGGATCTGATCCACGCTCATGAGAGAGAGAGAGAGAGAGAGAGAGAGAGAGAGAGAGAGATAGAGAGAATTTAGAATTTTCAAAAAACCTTTATTACAAATTAAAACATTTTCATAACCTCAAATCAGAAAAAACAAAGAAAAAAAAATATATAGTAACGGAAATAACAAAAAAATAAGCCAACATAGGAGCAAAGAACAAATCATCTTCAATAACCAGACACAGAGCTCCTCCATAATACCAAATCAATTCAAAAGAAAGAAGATCATTCATTGCTTTAAAGTATCTAAAACCAATAAGGATTCTAGATTTAACTTATTTTAAAAACTGCTAATGTATCATGGCTTCCAGGTCTGTCAACGTTGCTGTGGTTTTTCGACAGCTGTAATATGAAGGGTAGAGTGAAAAAAAATATTTAAGTGTTTTGAACATCCCAATTTGTTCGTTTACTTAGTATTTTCTTAATGTTTTCGAGTTAAAAAATAATTCTTAAATCGAGATACATTTACTTAATAAGCAAAGTGGCTTAGAATTTAAGTCTTGTTTACTGAAATAAATTCTAAAATGTAATAGGTTAAGGCTTAAAACAAGTAAAAATATCTGCCAGTGGGGTAAGAAAAATAAACCTAAATTGAGTTTATTATTGAATTAAGTTGAAACTAGAATTAAGTTTATTTTTCTTACCCCGCTGGCAGATATTTTTTATTTGTTTTAAATATAAACCTGTTGATTTTTATAATTTATTTCAATTATTTTACAAAGTATGCGATCTGATTTTTTTAATCGCGGTGTTTCTTTTATTCCTCGTTTCTTTTCCGTGCATTTGCTTTATTTATTTATTTTTGCTTGTTGCATTTAAATGCACATTTGATTTGTTGCCACATTATTATGTGTTAATGTATTTTTTAACATGTTTATCAACAAAAAGTGCGTTATTATAATTAATTATATAGCTGTGAAATATATACAAGAATTCCCAGCAAAAACAAAACGTTTTTATAACAATTTTCTATTACAATACATAATATCTTAAGCCACTTTGCTTACCAAGTAAATGTATCTCCATTTAAGCATTGTCAGATATTCACTAGAAAACAAGACAAAAACAGTAAGTAAGATATTAATTTACTTTTTTCTTTCAAACATAAATTTACAGACGGCTGGAAATTTTTAATAAAATAACTAGCCATACCTATTCGGGTCTGCTCCCGTTTGCTGTGATGACGGGGGACTTAGTCCAAAGCACATTTTGAGGAATACTTACACATTTTACTTCTTATTTCTTTGAAATTAATTATGCATACACTATGGATTAAAAATGTCCCGACTGCGAACCTGATAAAACCCAGGTAAAAAGCAAATACAAATAAACCATTTTGATTTAGCAAAAGTTTACAAATAAATGCACTCCTTGCACACAACAAGCACGTCTAGTTACCATTCATATTTTGCGTGATTTAAGTTTCGTCGCATACATTTTGGAAGGCACACGATAAAAACAAAATAAGGCTTTTAATGTATGCCGACCTCATTCTCCGTTGAGGGCTTATCAATCATAATAAACGCTGTTAACTCTTCTCATTGAATGGTCTAAATCCAATGCTGGTAAAGAAATCAAATGTGCATTTAAACGCAACAAGCAAGCCGTAAAGCAATGGATGCAGGCAAACAAACGAGGAATAGCACATACAACACCACGATTAGATCATCGGGTCGCATACTTTGGAATTAATAAGAAATAATTATTCAGTCTAAAGAAATAAGAAGTAAAATGTCTAAGTATTTCTCCAAATGTGCACACTCATTACAATAAACGGGAGCAGACACGAATAGTTATGTATGTCTCGTTATTTTATTTAAAATTGATAAGCTGTCTAACATATGATATATTTTGATAATACGAAATGCTAAAAAAATAATATAACACCAATCGACAATATCTGTTATTGTTATTTTTACAAGTAAATTCATGTGTAGGAGAAAACAAAGCAGCTGTCAGTCCATACTATATTGAGTGGCCATCGTAGTGGTGCAACCTGAACGATGTTTTCCCTACTTCCGGTCAAAGCCGCCATTTTGTGAAATAGGCATATAGGTGACGCTGGAGCACGCGGCCATTGTCTCTGTTCAACAAAACAAGTATATATATACACATACGCATATTTTTCCTCAATCAATCACCGAATACAAGGTGCAATTCGATGCCAACTGACCCTTCTCTCTGGTTTCATGTTTGTAAGGAAAATTAAGGGGGAAATTACGATAGCATTTCAGCCAAACATTCATTCGTGCCACGCTGCTTTTCTTTGAACGAAAAAAAACCCTCTGCTCCCCCTACACAATTTCTTCTCCTGTTATTTTATGCTTAAAACAAGCAAATAAATCTGACTACAGGGTAAGAAAAAATTCGTGAACTTTTCCCATAAACACTTAATTCAAGAAAAATTGTCCCACCCCACTGGCCATTTTTTATCCACAATACACATTCGATGTCTGCAGGCACCATTGTCTTTGTTCAACGCAAACAATTCTGTTGCGTTTTTCTTTGAACGAAGTGCTCCGCCTAGATAATTTGACCCATATTCACATGGGTTTGTTTCTCGTTTTTTTTCTTTGAGAACAATCTATATAGCGCCTTCCACAATCGTTTTGGTGTTAGCTTTACGTAAAATAGAAACACAGAAAAGTACTGAGCGATGGAGAGACCACGAACGCGGAACGTATTATGGACCACGGACTGGCAAACAAACTGGCAACCACGCACTAAAGAAGCAAACTCTGATTTTAAACTCACCTTATTTGTCCCCGGAAAGCGCCAGAGTCGATGCACGGAGTGGACGGAACAAGCCTCGCTTCCATAGCCGAAGGTCAAAAATCCATTTAAACGTGTAGTCCCCGGTGTCCACTCGATCTCACCCAAAAAGCCGAGAAGCGATACCGCAATGGCATCCGGAGAAGGCGCTGGCTGTCGGGATGGAGGTTAGCGGGTCAGAGGTCCGGCACTGAAGGTCTGCGTTCATTATTCACCGTGTGCATTTCACTCTATATCCACTTTCTAATGTATAGCACTTGATAAGGATTAACAGTTTAAAAACAGAAATGCAAGACATCAGAAAATACATTTATTTTTTACTTTCATAACATGAGAGGTGTCATACAATAACAAATATGAGCTTTAAAATCACATTCCTAAGTTAAAAATATACATAAAAATAGATATATGGATCATTACACAAATCACTACTCAAAGGACCTATGTTAAATAACTGCTTCAATATTAATTAACAATAACATTTGGCCAAGGCAGTCCTTGTAAATAGACATATAAATAGACAAATAAAATCATGACATATATGCCGTAGAGCCTGAGATAGAGAAAAATAATAAGGAATTCTGCTTTTACTACCATCTCAGAAATATTGCCAGAATTAGAGGTTTTGTCTCAAGACAGGACTTAGAGAAACTTGTTCATGCTTTCATCACCAGCAGGGCCGATTATTGCAATGGTCAATGGATTTAAAAAGTACTGTTTCTTGTTTAAAAACCACTTCATGGCTACAATACATGACAGATATGCTAATCGAATATGAAACCGATTACTCGGATCAATAGGGTCAGGTCATTTAGAAAAAACAAGGGTTCACTCAAAACAAGGTGCCTCAGCATTCAGTTATTATCAGCTTTCAGAAGAGATCAGATGTGCTTCAACAGTAGACACTTTTAAATCTAGATTAAAAACACATCAGTTTAACTTTGCATTTACTGAATGATTTAAAACAGTACGAATAAAACAGTACAAAAGAATAAAACAGTATGAACCTTACCTGTTATAAAGGGAATGAAGCTTACGGTATGGTGCTTACCTGCAGAAATAAATAAAGTACAATAAGAACACACAGAACTTCAATTTTCAAAATTATTTTAACATTAAATGATGATTATTTTACTGGTTTACCTGTTTGTGATTACCACAGGATCCCGTCACCTGGCTGCGGTCTTCATTTGGTGAACGGTTCTTCACTCATAATTGACCTATACAAGAAATAGAGAAGAATAATAAGCAATTCTGCTTTTACATGTAGATGTGTGCCCCAAGAACACAGACACACCGGCTCCAAAAAGTTTAAACAGTACACATTTCTGTTATTTTAATGTGGCAAATGTGTCAGCTTTAAAAGAAGCATACATTACCTTTTAAAGAGGAAATACCTTTTGCATGAAATACCTTTACTCCCAGCATAAGCAAGCAATTTTCAAAATGCTTTTAAAAGTAAATAGTGATTATTTTACTTGTTTACCTGTTTGTGATTACCATGGAATCCTGTCACCATCATTTTTAAGCTTGTAAAGCAAATAATGAAATATTGACTTAGTAGGAAAAAATATTTTGGAAGTATCGTGATAAATGATGAAGAAAATATTTTGCAAAGTGATGGTTAGCACACGGTTGATGGTACCTATTAAATTCCATCATATTTTTTTATTCCTACTATGGAAGTCAATGGTGACTATCTGCTGTGGGTTTACCATCATTCCTCAAAATACCTTCTTTTGTGTTACTCAGAAAAAAACTAATCCTCGTGTTGTTGTAAGCCTGTATGCATGAGTAAATGATGACAGAATTATCATCATAAATTGAAATATCCCTTTAAACTGTATTTCCCCCCTTAAACCTAAACTTATTTTCCTACAGCAAGTCATTTAGGTAATCAAGAAAATACTTTACCCGTTGTCTTTGTGAGTTAAACAAATACAGCTACGCTTCCAGGTCTGTCGACGTTGCTGTGGTTTTTCGACAGCTGTAGTATGAAGGGTAGCGAATGAATGAATACATTGCAAAAAATCATTTCTTACTTGTTATTTCGAACTGTTTTAACTATACAAATATCTAGAAAGTCTTAAAATAAGATGCATTTTTTGATGAGCAAAATGCCCTAAGAAAATAAACCTAGCCTTTAGGGAGAAAAAACTCAGAATTTGGGCTTAAAACAAGCAAATAAATCTGCCAAAGGGGTAAGAAACAAATCTAGATATAAACACTTAATTCAAGAAAAATTGTCGTAGCCCATTGGCAGATTTGTTGGCTTGTTTAATGTACATGCATGTACAATATTTCAATTTGTCTTGTATTTATTAGCATTTTGTATTGCCCAACGCTGTCTAGGTTGTTTAACTGTTGTCATTTTCTTATAAAAGCCTTTATAATTTATTAGTTTGGATGATTGCCATTCCCGAGAACCTCTTATATTGGAAGTAAAAGAATCATCTAAGCATTATTTTGTGCTCTTAGACATGTAGCCGTTTGATTGTGGTTCTATTTAATGGCTAGTCTATTCGTTTGGAATGGTCAAACGGCTATTAGATTTTCACTGACAGCCCAAATTAAGCCTTGTTTTAGCCTAGACACTTATTCGCTGTCTATTAAAAGTTATGTAGTCGTTGAATAGCCGCTTTTTTGATGACTAATGTATTCTTGGGCCGTGGTTAGACGTCTCTTGGATTTTACGTAAAACGACAAGCGAATCTATTTTTAACACAAAGGTCAGGGGAGAGCGCGAACGCAGTGCCCCACTATCAGAAATTTTGCAGTCGAGATTCCCACATTTGGGGAATTCGCAAAGGGTCAGCCCAACCGGAGTGCAATGGCTGAGCCTCGCCCTGGGTGAACCACCTTCATGATCATGGTGTCTCCCCTGCCAGGTAAGTATGAGCGACACCCTTTGAGGCCAGACGGCCGCATCTTCCTGTGACCGATCACATCGACGGCGCCCCCGGAGGCCGTCCGACTAACATTTCATTTACTGTGTGTGACCAGGTGGAAAGCGCACGAAGCCACGTCTGAGACCAAACATTCTTCGAGATCTACCCTGTTTTTATTCCGTTTCCAGCCCGGTTGAACCGTGTAGAGTGAAATATGTGAAACAATTTAAATCAAATGGATTTAAATTGCGCATTCAAATATATGGTTTCGTTATTACAAAGTAACTTTACGTGGAATAGAAACAAAGAAATGTACAGAGCAATCAAGAAACAACGAAAGCATAGCAATTTTAGAACGTGGATAAATAAAAACACAGGGCTCAATGACTTACCCGTTGTCGTTGTGAGTTAAACAAGTACAGCTATGCTTCCAGGTCTGTCGACGTTGCTGTGGTGTTTCGACAGCTGTAGTATGAAGGGTAGTGAAAAAAGTTTTCAGGTGTTTTTAACATTCCAATCGGTCTCGTTCGCTTTTGTTGCGCCTTCAGCTGTGTCGAGGATGTTTAATTCGTCCTCGTATCACCTCCGCAAACTTGTAAAGAAAATAATTAAATACATTACAAAAACATTTCTTTATCAGCGTGTTCATTTCCACGCAAGCTTTTCGTTAAACCAATAAAGCCAACGAAACCACAGCAATTTTAAAACACACGGATTAGAAAAAACACCGTCACTCACGCACAAAAGAAGCAAATTCTTTTTTTATACTTGACTTATTTATCCCCGAGATGGGGAGCGCACCATTCATGGAAACACTGCAATACCATGTTGATGCATGGAGTGGAAGGAGCAAGCTCCGCTTCCATTTCCGAAGGTCAAAAATCCATTTAACATATAGTCCCCGGATAGGAGACGTATCAGACATTAAACTGATAAGAACAGATTTTTCTTTCGAAAATTTTTTATTGTCATCACATCTTTTTTCAAAAACAAACATGGCTTTAAAGAAACACTCACATTCACAGTCACAGTCATTTATATCAATAAAATATCTTTAAAACGTCAGACAATAAATAACATTTAAGACTTTTTTAAAGAGATGGGACTATTAAAATCTTTTCTGGGTGTTAAAAGGGTAAAAAAGCCAATGAGTTTAAGAATAAAACAATTGTATTTAACAATTGTTTTATAAAATTTAACAATTGTAAAACAACAACCTAAAAATTTTTTTTTAAAAAGTCCTTTATTGTCCAGGGCCGGGGTGAGCCCTTACCAACGTGGCCCTCACCCCACTCTACAGAACAAACTTTTTTTTATTTTTTTCTTGGTGCCCAGCGGAGATCCCCACCCTCCGGCCCGCTGGCCCGCTGTTCCCGTAGCCGGTGGTGGTCTGGGTGCATCTACGGGCAGCCAGGCACGGTGGCAAGCTGGGACCTCCCTGTGTGGCCCCGGCCCCTTCGTCCGAATGATTATGTCCGGTGCCCCTGCAACACCGTTCTGACCATCCGCTCGCGTGCGTGGAGGGGCACCGTAACACGTTTCCCCACCAGCAGGTTCCTGGTGGTCCAGATGGTGTCCTTAATGGCATTTAGGGTGAGCCAGAGCGAGGTGAACTCTTGTGCTGACAACACCCTCAGGCCCCGACCCACCCCCAGGACTGCGAGCTTGTAGTCCATCTGGACCCCACCTGCTGGCAGGCACGGGAAAAACAGGGGACCGGTTCTGGCCCACAGGTCCCTCGCATTACCGCACTCCCAGAGCAGATGTCGAACAGTCTCCGGTAGATTACACCCAGTCTGTGGACAGACTGGGTTCTTGGCCATACCCCGGGAGTGCATTACCGCCCTGACTGGGAGGATCTCATGGGCCACCAACCACGCCAAATCTTTGTGTCTGTTCTGAAGAGCGGGGTGGGCAGTGTTCCTCCATACTTGTTTGGCCTCCTCTAAAGTGAGGCCTGGAACTGGGCTCACTGACTCCCGGTCCTGTACAAGAGAGACAAGAGATTTGTGATTTGTTAAAATATTTACATCTTGAGTCTCTAAAATGTATTTCTTTAAAAATGTCTTGATAAAACTGTACTGTTGGGGCAAATTAAAAGATACTGGAGTTTTTAAATCAACTGGTAAAACTTTTAAGAATCTCAGGTAGGACCCCATCCAATATCTGACCATAGCTGTCGTCTTGTTCTCGTTGGATGGGGTCACTGCATAACTAATGTGCAGGGCAGTAAATCGGCTTGTTAAAAACAGTCGTGGGTCTGGGAGGCCTATCCCACCATTTTCTGGTCTTTTCTTTACGACCTCTCTCTTTAGACGTTCCCATTTGGACCCCCACAGGAAATAAAACACGGCCCTCTCCAGGTCTGTAAAAAATTGTTTAGTAGGACTAAAAACAGAACATACAAGTAAAAGCAATGGTAAAATTACAGCTTTAAAAATCAGCACTTTTCCATGTAATGTCAACTGTCTTTGTCCCCAAAACCCCAGTCTTTTCCTAACTTTCCCTAACAAGTCAGTCCAGTTTCCCCGTCCACCACCCTCCTTGTCAAATTTAACTCCTAAAATTTTAAGGTCTGTTTCTTTAAAATCCACATCCAGTCCTCCTGTGTCAATGTTCCCCCACGGCCCGAAGAGCAGGGCCTCAGACTTACTTCTGTTAAGTTTAGCGCCTGAGGCCCGACCGTACCAGTCAGTCAAGTCCATTGCTCTTCGTAAAGATAAAACATCAGTTGTTAAAAGGGTTACGTCATCCATATATAAAACACAGGTCGCTGTCAGTCCACCAGTCCCAGGCACGTCTAGTCCTTTAATCCATTTATCCCTTCTCAAGATCTGTGCCAGTGGTTCCATACATGCCACATACAGGAGGGGAGATAAAGGACACCCCTGACGGACGCCGCTGCATATATTTACAGCTTGGGAAAGATGCCCGTTAACTAGAATTCTGCTGACTAAGCCGTTGTACAGCAATCCCACCCAAGCTATGAATCTCCCTGGGAAACCCATTTTTTCCAGTACCTGAAACAGGTACTTGTGCGAGACCCGGTCGAATGCTTTTTCAAAATCTAAATTTAGGACTGCTAGCCGAATGTTTCTGTCTCTCGCAAAACAGATGGCATCTCTAATCAGCACTAGACTGTCCGTGATCTTTCTCCCAGGCACAGCACATGCTTGATCCGGGTGGATTATGTCCTCTAAAACAGTAGACATTCGTGTTGCTAAAATTTTACTAAAAAGTTTAATGTCAAAATTTAAAAGTGTGATTGGTCGCCACGTCTTAAGGTCAGTCTTGTCTCCTTTCTTATGTAAAAGTGAAACTATCCCTATTCTGAAGCTGTCAGGAAGTTTGTCTAGAGTCTCAAATTCCTTAAAAACAGTCAATAAATCATGTGCTAAAATATCCCAAAACGTCACATAAAACTCCAGGGGGAGTCCATCCATTCCTGGGGACTTCCCTCGTTTAAAACCTTTAAGAGCAGTATGTAATTCTAAAATGGTTAAATCTTGAGATAAAAACACATTTTCACAACTTACCTTTTTTTCCACAAACTCTAAAACTTCCTTTATTGTCTCGTTTTCTACTTCTTTATTGCAATATAAACTTTCATAGAATTCTGTCACTCCATTTAAAATTTCTTTTGTTGTATGCACTTCCCTCCCATCTGTTTTAAGTGATGTTATTGCTTTAGCCTTTGTAACAATCTTCTTAAAAAAATATCTGGTGCATTTTTCCCCTTCCTCAATATCTCTTTCTCTACTTCTTAAAATTACTCCTTTGCTTTGAGTTTCACTTAAGGCTGACATTTCCTCTTTAACATCTTTAATTTCTTGACTAAAATCCAATCCTTCATTTAAAAGATTAAAATACCTCTGCAGTCTTTTTTGCAGCCCCATCATGCGTCTTTTCTCCCTGTCTTTTTTCATCTTTCCTATTTTTCTAAAAAATTGCCTTGTCCTGTGTTTTACCATCTCCCACCATTGTGCACGTGAATCATAAAAGTCTTGGAGGGTCTGCCATTGGCTAAACTGCTCCCTGTATTGTCTAGCTACCTCGTCATCCTCGAGAAGGGAACAGTTCAGCTTCCACAGCCCTCCCCCTACCGTCACACCAGTGGGCAGTGAAAGGGTGCAAGACAGCATCATGTGATCAGAAAAGAAAAGGGGGGTCAATGTAGCATCGGTTGGCGGGCAGTCTCTTGTAAAAACATAGTCGATTCGAGAGGCTTTAGTGCCATCACCACTGAACCAGGTGAAGCCCTCCTCTCTCTGATGCATTAGTTTAAAACAGTCGACTAACTTAAAATCTCTCACTAAACCCTGCAATAAAACCGATGTTTTATCTACCTTAAAATCTTCCCCTACCCTCTTCCTATCCTTTTGGCTTAAAACACAATTAAAATCCCCTGCCACCACCAGGGGAGCCCTACCTAGCATGTGAGGCTGCAAAACCTCTAAAAGTTCATGCCTTTCATTTTTATCTGTAAAACCATACACGTTGAGAATCTTAAAATCCCTGTCTAAAAAAGTCAGATTTGTTAAAATGGCCCGTCCGTCCCTCACCACCGTGCTGCCCTTCACCAAGATATAAGGATTATTTATTAAAATTGCAACACCATCTGATTTATTAAAATTTGATCCGCTCCACAGTGAGGGTCCTGGGGTCCATAGTTCATCCCACCTTCTATAATTAGTTAAAAAGGGCAGAGAACACTCTTGCAATAAAAACACATCTGACTTAAAAGACTTTAAAAGGGATAAAACACTCTGTGCTCGGATGTTAGTCCTCACACTTCTCACATTGATTGTAGAGACAGTGAGGGCCATGAGCAGTAAGGTTTTAAAAAGCATGAACTTTAAAAGAGAAACATTATCCAAATAAAACTACAGGTAATTTAAAATCATAAAATTTCTTGGGAAACTTGCTCTTCCTTTATCCCCACGGTATTGGAGACAGGAGAGCAGACAATTTGTTCCAGAGGAACCACAGAGACACTCTCTTGTGGCTCCTTGGGCGATGATGTTCTTAGCCTAATTTGAAGAAAAGAGACCTCATTGGGGGATTCTTGGGGCCACACACGATCCAGATCTTCCAAAGAGGAACTATTTGGTTGCTGTGTGGCCCGAAGCTTTTTCTCCTCTGTCTTGGACAAAGGAGATCCCGCAGGCCTTTTCTGCACTTGAGCACTTGGGAGTGAACAATCGGTTTTACTCCCACTAGAATCAGTACTCACCTCAGGCACAGTGATCATGCTGGAAACTGTTTCATCACTTTCATTGTCTTTCTCTTCCTCCCCAAGTTCCTTTAAAACATTTGACTCCGCCCCTGGGGCCACCCCACATCCTCCATCTTGCCCAATCCCTGAAGCTGGCTGGGATTTTGAATTTCCCGCCAAAACCTCAGGGACCGCCTCCTCCTCCCTTTGTTCTTGTGTTTGTTGGCCATGTGGGGCGGCCATCTTGGGTGCCTTAAGCTTGTTGGCAAAGCTTTTTGGGCAATCTCTGTAGAGATGGTTTGAATCTCCACAAAGATTGCACCTCCTGCCATTGGTACATTCTTCAAAAGTATGACCAGTTTCTCTGCACTTCCCACATATTAATTCCTGGCATGCTTCAGCGAGATGCCCCATACTTCCACACTTCCTACACAGTTTGGGCATCCCCTGATAGTGAATGTAGCCCCTGTTTTCTCCCAGCACAATCATTGAAGGCAGATGTCTCAGGCCTAGGTAGCCCCCAGCGTCCTCCCATTGTTTGATGGGAATTCGCCAGGAGCAGTTCCAAATGCCATCCTCATCAAGCACTTTGATAGGCGGGCCACGAACAGTGCAAAATCTACCCAGCCAAACACAAATGTCTTCTCCAGTCACTGTTTCATTAAACATCCTGACAATCACAGTTTTAAGTGTGTTATCAGAAAGCCTTTCCACAGTAAACATAGAAAACTGGGCCTTTACAACCTCAAATCTTTGCCAGAAATCAATAAGCAATGAAGCACTATTAAAACTCAAATCAAAGCCTTTGTTAAAAGGCAACGTCATCAAACAATTAATATCTGTAGCTTTGAAGTTGAGGGCTTTTTGGACAAACTTCCTGGAGAAGTCAAGACGTGACATCCCCAGGAGCTTACCCTCAACTTCTTTAAATATAAACCGCACGCTGTGGTGCCTCCGCACGCCGGCACGAGCAGCCGACATGTTGGAGGCACCAACAGCTTAAAATATACTAAAACACACTAAAACCAATAAACAATTTAAAAATTCAAACTTACCTTAAAACGATCGTTGCACAAATACAGAGTCTTCTTTAAAACCTGAAAAATAAATAAGTAAAAGCAAAAGCAAGCGAAAAAAGCAAGCAAAAGCAAAAGCAATATATACCTCTTCACAGATATGTGGTTTAAGCTATAGGTAAGCAAAAACCCAGAAACCTGCAATGAGGCGATCACTCCCCCTTGTGGCCAGACACTTGATCTTAGCCAAAAGGCCGAGAAGCGATACCGGAATAGACGCAGCCAAAGGGGGAGCCGGCGAAGGCGCTGGCTTTTGGGGTGGAGGCTAGCGGGCATTTAACTCTATACGTTCTCATTGTATAACCCAGAGGTAGAACGTTGAGCTAGCAAATCAGAAGTTCATGTTTTAATGCAGGATCTGATCCACGCTCATGAGAGAGAGAGAGAGAGAGAGAGAGAGAGATAGAGAGAATTTAGAATTTTCAAAAAACCTTTATTACAAATTAAAACATTTTCATAACCTCAAATCAGAAAAAACAAAGAAAAAATATATATAGTAACGGAAATAACAAAAAAATAAGCCAACATAGGAGCAAAGAACAAATCATCTTCAATAACCAGACACAGAGCTCCTCCATAATACCAAATCAATTCAAAAGAAAGAAGATCATTCATTGCTTTAAAGTATCTAAAACCAATAAGGATTCTAGATTTAACTTATTTTAAAAACTGCTAATGTATCATGGCTTCCGGGTCTGTCAACGTTGCTGTGGTTTTTCGACAGCTGTAATATGAAGGGTAGAGTGAAAAAAAATATTTAAGTGTTTTGAACATCCCAATTTGTTCGTTTACTTAGTATTTTCTTAATGTTTTCGAGTTAAAAAATAATTCTTAAATCGAGATACATTTACTTAATAAGCAAAGTGGCTTAGAATTTAAGTCTTGTTTACTGAAATAAATTCTAAAATGTAATAGGTTAAGGCTTAAAACAAGTAAAAATATCTGCCAGTGGGGTAAGAAAAATAAACCTAAATTGAGTTTATTATTGAATTAAGTTGAAACTAGAATTAAGTTTATTTTTCTTACCCCGCTGGCAGATATTTTTTATTTGTTTTAAATATAAACCTGTTGATTTTTATAATTTATTTCAATTATTACAAAGTATGCGATCTGATTTTTTTAATCGCGGTGTTTCTTTTATTCCTCGTTTCTTTTCCGTGCATTTGCTTTATTTATTTATTTTTGCTTGTTGCATTTAAATGCACATTTGATTTGTTGCCACATTATTATGTGTTAATGTATTTTTTAACATGTTTATCAACAAAAAGTGCGTTATTATAATTAATTATATAGCTGTGAAATATATACAAGAATTCCCAGCAAAAACAAAACGTTTTTATAACAATTTTCTATTACAATACATAATATCTTAAGCCACTTTGCTTACCAAGTAAATGTATCTCCATTTAAGCATTGTCAGATATTCACTAGAAAACAAGACAAAAACAGTAAGTAAGATATTAATTTACTTTTTTCTTTCAAACATAAATTTACAGACGGCTGGAAATTTTTAATAAAATAACTAGCCATACCTATTCGGGTCTGCTCCCGTTTGCTGTGATGACGGGGGACTTAGTCCAAAGCACATTTTGAGGAATACTTACACATTTTACTTCTTATTTCTTTGAAATTAATTATGCATACACTATGGATTAAAAATGTCCCGACTGCGAACCTGATAAAACCCAGGTAAAAAGCAAATACAAATAAACCATTTTGATTTAGCAAAAGTTTACAAATAAATGCACTCCTTGCACACAACAAGCACGTCTAGTTACCATTCATATTTTGCGTGATTTAAGTTTCGTCGCATACATTTTGGAAGGCACACGATAAAAACAAAATAAGGCTTTTAATGTATGCCGACCTCATTCTCCGTTGAGGGCTTATCAATCATAATAAACGCTGTTAACTCTTCTCATTGAATGGTCTAAATCCAATGCTGGTAAAGAAATCAAATGTGCATTTAAACGCAACAAGCAAGCCGTAAAGCAATGGATGCAGGCAAACAAACGAGGAATAGCACATACAACACCACGATTAGATCATCGGGTCGCATACTTTGGAATTAATAAGAAATAATTATTCAGTCTAAAGAAATAAGAAGTAAAATGTCTAAGTATTTCTCCAAATGTGCACACTCATTACAATAAACGGGAGCAGACACGAATAGTTATGTATGTCTCGTTATTTTATTTAAAATTGATAAGCTGTCTAACATATGATATATTTTGATAATACGAAATGCTAAAAAAATAATATAACACCAATCGACAATATCTGTTATTGTTATTTTTACAAGTAAATTCATGTGTAGGAGAAAACAAAGCAGCTGTCAGTCCATACTATATTGAGTGGCCATCGTAGTGGTGCAACCTGAACGATGTTTTCCCTACTTCCGGTCAAAGCCGCCATTTTGTGAAATAGGCATATAGGTGACGCTGGAGCACGCGGCCATTGTCTCTGTTCAACAAAACAAGTATATATATACACATACGCATATTTTTCCTCAATCAATCACCGAATACAAGGTGCAATTCGATGCCAACTGACCCTTCTCTCTGGTTTCATGTTTGTAAGGAAAATTAAGGGGGAAATTACGATAGCATTTCAGCCAAACATTCATTCGTGCCACGCTGCTTTTCTTTGAACGAAAAAAAACCCTCTGCTCCCCCTACACAATTTCTTCTCCTGTTATTTTATGCTTAAAACAAGCAAATAAATCTGACTACAGGGTAAGAAAAAATTCGTGAACTTTTCCCATAAACACTTAATTCAAGAAAAATTGTCCCACCCCACTGGCCATTTTTTATCCACAATACACATTCGATGTCTGCAGGCACCATTGTCTTTGTTCAACGCAAACAATTCTGTTGCGTTTTTCTTTGAACGAAGTGCTCCGCCTAGATAATTTGACCCATATTCACATGGGTTTGTTTCTCGTTTTTTTTCTTTGAGAACAATCTATATAGCGCCTTCCACAATCGTTTTGGTGTTAGCTTTACGTAAAATAGAAACACAGAAAAGTACTGAGCGATGGAGAGACCACGAACGCGGAACGTATTATGGACCACGGACTGGCAAACAAACTGGCAACCACGCACTAAAGAAGCAAACTCTGATTTTAAACTCACCTTATTTGTCCCCGGAAAGCGCCAGAGTCGATGCACGGAGTGGACGGAACAAGCCTCGCTTCCATAGCCGAAGGTCAAAAATCCATTTAAACGTGTAGTCCCCGGTGTCCACTCGATCTCACCCAAAAAGCCGAGAAGCGATACCGCAATGGCATCCGGAGAAGGCGCTGGCTGTCGGGATGGAGGTTAGCGGGTCAGAGGTCCGGCACTGAAGGTCTGCGTTCATTATTCACCGTGTGCATTTCACTCTATATCCACTTTCTAATGTATAGCACTTGATAAGGATTAACAGTTTAAAAACAGAAATGCAAGACATCAGAAAATACATTTATTTTTTACTTTCATAACATGAGAGGTGTCATACAATAACAAATATGAGCTTTAAAATCACATTCCTAAGTTAAAAATATACATAAAAATAGATATATGGATCATTACACAAATCACTACTCAAAGGACCTATGTTAAATAACTGCTTCAATATTAATTAACAATAACATTTGGCCAAGGCAGTCCTTGTAAATAGACATATAAATAGACAAATAAAATCATGACATATATGCCGTAGAGCCTGAGATAGAGAAAAATAATAAGGAATTCTGCTTTTACTACCATCTCAGAAATATTGCCAGAATTAGAGGTTTTGTCTCAAGACAGGACTTAGATAAACTTGTTCATGCTTTCATCACCAGCAGGGCCGATTATTGCAATGGTCAATGGATTTAAAAAGTACTGTTTCTTGTTTAAAAACCACTTCATGGCTACAATACATGACAGATATGCTAATCGAATATGAAACCGATTACTCGGATCAATAGGGTCAGGTCATTTAGAAAAAACAAGGGTTCACTCAAAACAAGGTGCCTCAGCATTCAGTTATTATCAGCTTTCAGAAGAGATCAGATGTGCTTCAACAGTAGACACTTTTAAATCTAGATTAAAAACACATCAGTTTAACTTTGCATTTACTGAATGATTTAAAACAGTACGAATAAAACAGTACAAAAGAATAAAACAGTATGAACCTTACCTGTTATAAAGGGAATGAAGCTTACGGTATGGTGCTTACCTGCAGAAATAAATAAAGTACAATAAGAACACACAGAACTTCAATTTTCAAAATTATTTTAACATTAAATGATGATTATTTTACTGGTTTACCTGTTTGTGATTACCACAGGATCCCGTCACCTGGCTGCGGTCTTCATTTGGTGAACGGTTCTTCACTCATAATTGACCTATACAAGAAATAGAGAAGAATAATAAGCAATTCTGCTTTTACATGTAGATGTGTGCCCCAAGAACACAGACACACCGGCTCCAAAAAGTTTAAACAGTACACATTTCTGTTATTTTAATGTGGCAAATGTGTCAGCTTTAAAAGAAGCATACATTACCTTTTAAAGAGGAAATACCTTTTGCATGAAATACCTTTACTCCCAGCATAAGCAAGCAATTTTCAAAATGCTTTTAAAAGTAAATAGTGATTATTTTACTTGTTTACCTGTTTGTGATTACCATGGAATCCTGTCACCATCATTTTTAAGCTTGTAAAGCAAATAATGAAATATTGACTTAGTAGGAAAAAATATTTTGGAAGTATCGTGATAAATGATGAAGAAAATATTTTGCAAAGTGATGGTTAGCACACGGTTGATGGTACCTATTAAATTCCATCATATTTTTTTATTCCTACTATGGAAGTCAATGGTGACTATCTGCTGTGGGTTTACCATCATTCCTCAAAATACCTTCTTTTGTGTTACTCAGAAAAAAACTAATCCTCGTGTTGTTGTAAGCCTGTATGCATGAGTAAATGATGACAGAATTATCATCATAAATTGAAATATCCCTTTAAACTGTATTTCCCCCCTTAAACCTAAACTTATTTTCCTACAGCAAGTCATTTAGGTAATCAAGAAAATACTTTACCCGTTGTCTTTGTGAGTTAAACAAATACAGCTACGCTTCCAGGTCTGTCGACGTTGCTGTGGTTTTTCGACAGCTGTAGTATGAAGGGTAGCGAATGAATGAATACATTGCAAAAAATCATTTCTTACTTGTTATTTCGAACTGTTTTAACTATACAAATATCTAGAAAGTCTTAAAATAAGATGCATTTTTTGATGAGCAAAATGCCCTAAGAAAATAAACCTAGCCTTTAGGGAGAAAAAACTCAGAATTTGGGCTTAAAACAAGCAAATAAATCTGCCAAAGGGGTAAGAAACAAATCTAGATATAAACACTTAATTCAAGAAAAATTGTCGTAGCCCATTGGCAGATTTGTTGGCTTGTTTAATGTACATGCATGTACAATATTTCAATTTGTCTTGTATTTATTAGCATTTTGTATTGCCCAACGCTGTCTAGGTTGTTTAACTGTTGTCATTTTCTTATAAAAGCCTTTATAATTTATTAGTTTGGATGATTGCCATTCCCGAGAACCTCTTATATTGGAAGTAAAAGAATCATCTAAGCATTATTTTGTGCTCTTAGACATGTAGCCGTTTGATTGTGGTTCTATTTAATGGCTAGTCTATTCGTTTGGAATGGTCAAACGGCTATTAGATTTTCACTGACAGCCCAAATTAAGCCTTGTTTTAGCCTAGACACTTATTCGCTGTCTATTAAAAGTTATGTAGTCGTTGAATAGCCGCTTTTTTGATGACTAATGTATTCTTGGGCCGTGGTTAGACGTCTCTTGGATTTTACGTAAAACGACAAGCGAATCTATTTTTAACACAAAGGTCAGGGGAGAGCGCGAACGCAGTGCCCCACTATCAGAAATTTTGCAGTCGAGATTCCCACATTTGGGGAATTCGCAAAGGGTCAGCCCAACCGGAGTGCAATGGCTGAGCCTCGCCCTGGGTGAACCACCTTCATGATCATGGTGTCTCCCCTGCCAGGTAAGTATGAGCGACACCCTTTGAGGCCAGACGGCCGCATCTTCCTGTGACCGATCACATCGACGGCGCCCCCGGAGGCCGTCCGACTAACATTTCATTTACTGTGTGTGACCAGGTGGAAAGCGCACGAAGCCACGTCTGAGACCAAACATTCTTCGAGATCTACCCTGTTTTTATTCCGTTTCCAGCCCGGTTGAACCGTGTAGAGTGAAATATGTGAAACAATTTAAATCAAATGGATTTAAATTGCGCATTCAAATATATGGTTTCGTTATTACAAAGTAACTTTACGTGGAATAGAAACAAAGAAATGTACAGAGCAATCAAGAAACAACGAAAGCATAGCAATTTTAGAACGTGGATAAATAAAAACACAGGGCTCAATGACTTACCCGTTGTCGTTGTGAGTTAAACAAGTACAGCTATGCTTCCAGGTCTGTCGACGTTGCTGTGGTGTTTCGACAGCTGTAGTATGAAGGGTAGTGAAAAAAGTTTTCAGGTGTTTTTAACATTCCAATCGGTCTCGTTCGCTTTTGTTGCGCCTTCAGCTGTGTCGAGGATGTTTAATTCGTCCTCGTATCACCTCCGCAAACTTGTAAAGAAAATAATTAAATACATTACAAAAACATTTCTTTATCAGCGTGTTCATTTCCACGCAAGCTTTTCGTTAAACCAATAAAGCCAACGAAACCACAGCAATTTTAAAACACACGGATTAGAAAAAACACCGTCACTCACGCACAAAAGAAGCAAATTCTTTTTTTATACTTGACTTATTTATCCCCGAGATGGGGAGCGCACCATTCATGGAAACACTGCAATACCATGTTGATGCATGGAGTGGAAGGAGCAAGCTCCGCTTCCATTTCCGAAGGTCAAAAATCCATTTAACATATAGTCCCCGGATAGGAGACGTATCAGACATTAAACTGATAAGAACAGATACTACACTTGATCTTAGCCAAAAGGCCGAGAAGCGATACCGGAATAGACGCAGCCAAAGGGGGAGCCGGCGAAGGCGCTGGCTTTTGGGGTGGAGGCTAGCGGGCATTTAACTCTATACGTTCTCATTGTATAACCCAGAGGTAGAACGTTGAGCTAGCAAATCAGAAGTTCATGTTTTAATGCAGGATCTGATCCACGCTCATGAGAGAGAGAGAGAGAGAGAGAGAGAGAGAGAGAGAGATAGAGAGAATTTAGAATTTTCAAAAAACCTTTATTACAAATTAAAACATTTTCATAACCTCAAATCAGAAAAAACAAAGAAAAAAATATATATAGTAACGGAAATAACAAAAAAATAAGCCAACATAGGAGCAAAGAACAAATCATCTTCAATAACCAGACACAGAGCTCCTCCATAATACCAAATCAATTCAAAAGAAAGAAGATCATTCATTGCTTTAAAGTATCTAAAACCAATAAGGATTCTAGATTTAACTTATTTTAAAAACTGCTAATGTATCATGGCTTCCAGGTCTGTCAACGTTGCTGTGGTTTTTCGACAGCTGTAATATGAAGGGTAGAGTGAAAAAAAATATTTAAGTGTTTTGAACATCCCAATTTGTTCGTTTACTTAGTATTTTCTTAATGTTTTCGAGTTAAAAAATAATTCTTAAATCGAGATACATTTACTTAATAAGCAAAGTGGCTTAGAATTTAAGTCTTGTTTACTGAAATAAATTCTAAAATGTAATAGGTTAAGGCTTAAAACAAGTAAAAATATCTGCCAGTGGGGTAAGAAAAATAAACCTAAATTGAGTTTATTATTGAATTAAGTTGAAACTAGAATTAAGTTTATTTTTCTTACCCCGCTGGCAGATATTTTTTATTTGTTTTAAATATAAACCTGTTGATTTTTATAATTTATTTCAATTATTTTACAAAGTATGCGATCTGATTTTTTTAATCGCGGTGTTTCTTTTATTCCTCGTTTCTTTTCCGTGCATTTGCTTTATTTATTTATTTTTGCTTGTTGCATTTAAATGCACATTTGATTTGTTGCCACATTATTATGTGTTAATGTATTTTTTAACATGTTTATCAACAAAAAGTGCGTTATTATAATTAATTATATAGCTGTGAAATATATACAAGAATTCCCAGCAAAAACAAAACGTTTTTATAACAATTTTCTATTACAATACATAATATCTTAAGCCACTTTGCTTACCAAGTAAATGTATCTCCATTTAAGCATTGTCAGATATTCACTAGAAAACAAGACAAAAACAGTAAGTAAGATATTAATTTACTTTTTTCTTTCAAACATAAATTTACAGACGGCTGGAAATTTTTAATAAAATAACTAGCCATACCTATTCGGGTCTGCTCCCGTTTGCTGTGATGACGGGGGACTTAGTCCAAAGCACATTTTGAGGAATACTTACACATTTTACTTCTTATTTCTTTGAAATTAATTATGCATACACTATGGATTAAAAATGTCCCGACTGCGAACCTGATAAAACCCAGGTAAAAAGCAAATACAAATAAACCATTTTGATTTAGCAAAAGTTTACAAATAAATGCACTCCTTGCACACAACAAGCACGTCTAGTTACCATTCATATTTTGCGTGATTTAAGTTTCGTCGCATACATTTTGGAAGGCACACGATAAAAACAAAATAAGGCTTTTAATGTATGCCGACCTCATTCTCCGTTGAGGGCTTATCAATCATAATAAACGCTGTTAACTCTTCTCATTGAATGGTCTAAATCCAATGCTGGTAAAGAAATCAAATGTGCATTTAAACGCAACAAGCAAGCCGTAAAGCAATGGATGCAGGCAAACAAACGAGGAATAGCACATACAACACCACGATTAGATCATCGGGTCGCATACTTTGGAATTAATAAGAAATAATTATTCAGTCTAAAGAAATAAGAAGTAAAATGTCTAAGTATTTCTCCAAATGTGCACACTCATTACAATAAACGGGAGCAGACACGAATAGTTATGTATGTCTCGTTATTTTATTTAAAATTGATAAGCTGTCTAACATATGATATATTTTGATAATACGAAATGCTAAAAAAATAATATAACACCAATCGACAATATCTGTTATTGTTATTTTTACAAGTAAATTCATGTGTAGGAGAAAACAAAGCAGCTGTCAGTCCATACTATATTGAGTGGCCATCGTAGTGGTGCAACCTGAACGATGTTTTCCCTACTTCCGGTCAAAGCCGCCATTTTGTGAAATAGGCATATAGGTGACGCTGGAGCACGCGGCCATTGTCTCTGTTCAACAAAACAAGTATATATATACACATACGCATATTTTTCCTCAATCAATCACCGAATACAAGGTGCAATTCGATGCCAACTGACCCTTCTCTCTGGTTTCATGTTTGTAAGGAAAATTAAGGGGGAAATTACGATAGCATTTCAGCCAAACATTCATTCGTGCCACGCTGCTTTTCTTTGAACGAAAAAAAACCCTCTGCTCCCCCTACACAATTTCTTCTCCTGTTATTTTATGCTTAAAACAAGCAAATAAATCTGACTACAGGGTAAGAAAAAATTCGTGAACTTTTCCCATAAACACTTAATTCAAGAAAAATTGTCCCACCCCACTGGCCATTTTTTATCCACAATACACATTCGATGTCTGCAGGCACCATTGTCTTTGTTCAACGCAAACAATTCTGTTGCGTTTTTCTTTGAACGAAGTGCTCCGCCTAGATAATTTGACCCATATTCACATGGGTTTGTTTCTCGTTTTTTTTCTTTGAGAACAATCTATATAGCGCCTTCCACAATCGTTTTGGTGTTAGCTTTACGTAAAATAGAAACACAGAAAAGTACTGAGCGATGGAGAGACCACGAACGCGGAACGTATTATGGACCACGGACTGGCAAACAAACTGGCAACCACGCACTAAAGAAGCAAACTCTGATTTTAAACTCACCTTATTTGTCCCCGGAAAGCGCCAGAGTCGATGCACGGAGTGGACGGAACAAGCCTCGCTTCCATAGCCGAAGGTCAAAAATCCATTTAAACGTGTAGTCCCCGGTGTCCACTCGATCTCACCCAAAAAGCCGAGAAGCGATACCGCAATGGCATCCGGAGAAGGCGCTGGCTGTCGGGATGGAGGTTAGCGGGTCAGAGGTCCGGCACTGAAGGTCTGCGTTCATTATTCACCGTGTGCATTTCACTCTATATCCACTTTCTAATGTATAGCACTTGATAAGGATTAACAGTTTAAAAACAGAAATGCAAGACATCAGAAAATACATTTATTTTTTACTTTCATAACATGAGAGGTGTCATACAATAACAAATATGAGCTTTAAAATCACATTCCTAAGTTAAAAATATACATAAAAATAGATATATGGATCATTACACAAATCACTACTCAAAGGACCTATGTTAAATAACTGCTTCAATATTAATTAACAATAACATTTGGCCAAGGCAGTCCTTGTAAATAGACATATAAATAGACAAATAAAATCATGACATATATGCCGTAGAGCCTGAGATAGAGAAAAATAATAAGGAATTCTGCTTTTACTACCATCTCAGAAATATTGCCAGAATTAGAGGTTTTGTCTCAAGACAGGACTTAGAGAAACTTGTTCATGCTTTCATCACCAGCAGGGCCGATTATTGCAATGGTCAATGGATTTAAAAAGTACTGTTTCTTGTTTAAAAACCACTTCATGGCTACAATACATGACAGATATGCTAATCGAATATGAAACCGATTACTCGGATCAATAGGGTCAGGTCATTTAGAAAAAACAAGGGTTCACTCAAAACAAGGTGCCTCAGCATTCAGTTATTATCAGCTTTCAGAAGAGATCAGATGTGCTTCAACAGTAGACACTTTTAAATCTAGATTAAAAACACATCAGTTTAACTTTGCATTTACTGAATGATTTAAAACAGTACGAATAAAACAGTACAAAAGAATAAAACAGTATGAACCTTACCTGTTATAAAGGGAATGAAGCTTACGGTATGGTGCTTACCTGCAGAAATAAATAAAGTACAATAAGAACACACAGAACTTCAATTTTCAAAATTATTTTAACATTAAATGATGATTATTTTACTGGTTTACCTGTTTGTGATTACCACAGGATCCCGTCACCTGGCTGCGGTCTTCATTTGGTGAACGGTTCTTCACTCATAATTGACCTATACAAGAAATAGAGAAGAATAATAAGCAATTCTGCTTTTACATGTAGATGTGTGCCCCAAGAACACAGACACACCGGCTCCAAAAAGTTTAAACAGTACACATTTCTGTTATTTTAATGTGGCAAATGTGTCAGCTTTAAAAGAAGCATACATTACCTTTTAAAGAGGAAATACCTTTTGCATGAAATACCTTTACTCCCAGCATAAGCAAGCAATTTTCAAAATGCTTTTAAAAGTAAATAGTGATTATTTTACTTGTTTACCTGTTTGTGATTACCATGGAATCCTGTCACCATCATTTTTAAGCTTGTAAAGCAAATAATGAAATATTGACTTAGTAGGAAAAAATATTTTGGAAGTATCGTGATAAATGATGAAGAAAATATTTTGCAAAGTGATGGTTAGCACACGGTTGATGGTACCTATTAAATTCCATCATATTTTTTTATTCCTACTATGGAAGTCAATGGTGACTATCTGCTGTGGGTTTACCATCATTCCTCAAAATACCTTCTTTTGTGTTACTCAGAAAAAAACTAATCCTCGTGTTGTTGTAAGCCTGTATGCATGAGTAAATGATGACAGAATTATCATCATAAATTGAAATATCCCTTTAAACTGTATTTCCCCCCTTAAACCTAAACTTATTTTCCTACAGCAAGTCATTTAGGTAATCAAGAAAATACTTTACCCGTTGTCTTTGTGAGTTAAACAAATACAGCTACGCTTCCAGGTCTGTCGACGTTGCTGTGGTTTTTCGACAGCTGTAGTATGAAGGGTAGCGAATGAATGAATACATTGCAAAAAATCATTTCTTACTTGTTATTTCGAACTGTTTTAACTATACAAATATCTAGAAAGTCTTAAAATAAGATGCATTTTTTGATGAGCAAAATGCCCTAAGAAAATAAACCTAGCCTTTATGGAGAAAAAACTCAGAATTTGGGCTTAAAACAAGCAAATAAATCTGCCAAAGGGGTAAGAAACAAATCTAGATATAAACACTTAATTCAAGAAAAATTGTCGTAGCCCATTGGCAGATTTGTTGGCTTGTTTAATGTACATGCATGTACAATATTTCAATTTGTCTTGTATTTATTAGCATTTTGTATTGCCCAACGCTGTCTAGGTTGTTTAACTGTTGTCATTTTCTTATAAAAGCCTTTATAATTTATTAGTTTGGATGATTGCCATTCCCGAGAACCTCTTATATTGGAAGTAAAAGAATCATCTAAGCATTATTTTGTGCTCTTAGACATGTAGCCGTTTGATTGTGGTTCTATTTAATGGCTAGTCTATTCGTTTGGAATGGTCAAACGGCTATTAGATTTTCACTGACAGCCCAAATTAAGCCTTGTTTTAGCCTAGACACTTATTCGCTGTCTATTAAAAGTTATGTAGTCGTTGAATAGCCGCTTTTTTGATGACTAATGTATTCTTGGGCCGTGGTTAGACGTCTCTTGGATTTTACGTAAAACGACAAGCGAATCTATTTTTAACACAAAGGTCAGGGGAGAGCGCGAACGCAGTGCCCCACTATCAGAAATTTTGCAGTCGAGATTCCCACATTTGGGGAATTCGCAAAGGGTCAGCCCAACCGGAGTGCAATGGCTGAGCCTCGCCCTGGGTGAACCACCTTCATGATCATGGTGTCTCCCCTGCCAGGTAAGTATGAGCGACACCCTTTGAGGCCAGACGGCCGCATCTTCCTGTGACCGATCACATCGACGGCGCCCCCGGAGGCCGTCCGACTAACATTTCATTTACTGTGTGTGACCAGGTGGAAAGCGCACGAAGCCACGTCTGAGACCAAACATTCTTCGAGATCTACCCTGTTTTTATTCCGTTTCCAGCCCGGTTGAACCGTGTAGAGTGAAATATGTGAAACAATTTAAATCAAATGGATTTAAATTGCGCATTCAAATATATGGTTTCGTTATTACAAAGTAACTTTACGTGGAATAGAAACAAAGAAATGTACAGAGCAATCAAGAAACAACGAAAGCATAGCAATTTTAGAACGTGGATAAATAAAAACACAGGGCTCAATGACTTACCCGTTGTCGTTGTGAGTTAAACAAGTACAGCTATGCTTCCAGGTCTGTCGACGTTGCTGTGGTGTTTCGACAGCTGTAGTATGAAGGGTAGTGAAAAAAGTTTTCAGGTGTTTTTAACATTCCAATCGGTCTCGTTCGCTTTTGTTGCGCCTTCAGCTGTGTCGAGGATGTTTAATTCGTCCTCGTATCACCTCCGCAAACTTGTAAAGAAAATAATTAAATACATTACAAAAACATTTCTTTATCAGCGTGTTCATTTCCACGCAAGCTTTTCGTTAAACCAATAAAGCCAACGAAACCACAGCAATTTTAAAACACACGGATTAGAAAAAACACCGTCACTCACGCACAAAAGAAGCAAATTCTTTTTTTATACTTGACTTATTTATCCCCGAGATGGGGAGCGCACCATTCATGGAAACACTGCAATACCATGTTGATGCATGGAGTGGAAGGAGCAAGCTCCGCTTCCATTTCCGAAGGTCAAAAATCCATTTAACATATAGTCCCCGGATAGGAGACGTATCAGACATTAAACTGATAAGAACAGATACTACACTTGATCTTAGCCAAAAGGCCGAGAAGCGATACCGGAATAGACGCAGCCAAAGGGGGAGCCGGCGAAGGCGCTGGCTTTTGGGGTGGAGGCTAGCGGGCATTTAACTCTATACGTTCTCATTGTATAACCCAGAGGTAGAACGTTGAGCTAGCAAATCAGAAGTTCATGTTTTAATGCAGGATCTGATCCACGCTCATGAGAGAGAGAGAGAGAGAGAGAGAGAGAGAGAGATAGAGAGAATTTAGAATTTTCAAAAAACCTTTATTACAAATTAAAACATTTTCATAACCTCAAATCAGAAAAAACAAAGAAAAAAATATATATAGTAACGGAAATAACAAAAAAATAAGCCAACATAGGAGCAAAGAACAAATCATCTTCAATAACCAGACACAGAGCTCCTCCATAATACCAAATCAATTCAAAAGAAAGAAGATCATTCATTGCTTTAAAGTATCTAAAACCAATAAGGATTCTAGATTTAACTTATTTTAAAAACTGCTAATGTATCATGGCTTCCAGGTCTGTCAACGTTGCTGTGGTTTTTCGACAGCTGTAATATGAAGGGTAGAGTGAAAAAAAATATTTAAGTGTTTTGAACATCCCAATTTGTTCGTTTACTTAGTATTTTCTTAATGTTTTCGAGTTAAAAAATAATTCTTAAATCGAGATACATTTACTTAATAAGCAAAGTGGCTTAGAATTTAAGTCTTGTTTACTGAAATAAATTCTAAAATGTAATAGGTTAAGGCTTAAAACAAGTAAAAATATCTGCCAGTGGGGTAAGAAAAATAAACCTAAATTGAGTTTATTATTGAATTAAGTTGAAACTAGAATTAAGTTTATTTTTCTTACCCCGCTGGCAGATATTTTTTATTTGTTTTAAATATAAACCTGTTGATTTTTATAATTTATTTCAATTATTTTACAAAGTATGCGATCTGATTTTTTTAATCGCGGTGTTTCTTTTATTCCTCGTTTCTTTTCCGTGCATTTGCTTTATTTATTTATTTTTGCTTGTTGCATTTAAATGCACATTTGATTTGTTGCCACATTATTATGTGTTAATGTATTTTTTAACATGTTTATCAACAAAAAGTGCGTTATTATAATTAATTATATAGCTGTGAAATATATACAAGAATTCCCAGCAAAAACAAAACGTTTTTATAACAATTTTCTATTACAATACATAATATCTTAAGCCACTTTGCTTACCAAGTAAATGTATCTCCATTTAAGCATTGTCAGATATTCACTAGAAAACAAGACAAAAACAGTAAGTAAGATATTAATTTACTTTTTTCTTTCAAACATAAATTTACAGACGGCTGGAAATTTTTAATAAAATAACTAGCCATACCTATTCGGGTCTGCTCCCGTTTGCTGTGATGACGGGGGACTTAGTCCAAAGCACATTTTGAGGAATACTTACACATTTTACTTCTTATTTCTTTGAAATTAATTATGCATACACTATGGATTAAAAATGTCCCGACTGCGAACCTGATAAAACCCAGGTAAAAAGCAAATACAAATAAACCATTTTGATTTAGCAAAAGTTTACAAATAAATGCACTCCTTGCACACAACAAGCACGTCTAGTTACCATTCATATTTTGCGTGATTTAAGTTTCGTCGCATACATTTTGGAAGGCACACGATAAAAACAAAATAAGGCTTTTAATGTATGCCGACCTCATTCTCCGTTGAGGGCTTATCAATCATAATAAACGCTGTTAACTCTTCTCATTGAATGGTCTAAATCCAATGCTGGTAAAGAAATCAAATGTGCATTTAAACGCAACAAGCAAGCCGTAAAGCAATGGATGCAGGCAAACAAACGAGGAATAGCACATACAACACCACGATTAGATCATCGGGTCGCATACTTTGGAATTAATAAGAAATAATTATTCAGTCTAAAGAAATAAGAAGTAAAATGTCTAAGTATTTCTCCAAATGTGCACACTCATTACAATAAACGGGAGCAGACACGAATAGTTATGTATGTCTCGTTATTTTATTTAAAATTGATAAGCTGTCTAACATATGATATATTTTGATAATACGAAATGCTAAAAAAATAATATAACACCAATCGACAATATCTGTTATTGTTATTTTTACAAGTAAATTCATGTGTAGGAGAAAACAAAGCAGCTGTCAGTCCATACTATATTGAGTGGCCATCGTAGTGGTGCAACCTGAACGATGTTTTCCCTACTTCCGGTCAAAGCCGCCATTTTGTGAAATAGGCATATAGGTGACGCTGGAGCACGCGGCCATTGTCTCTGTTCAACAAAACAAGTATATATATACACATACGCATATTTTTCCTCAATCAATCACCGAATACAAGGTGCAATTCGATGCCAACTGACCCTTCTCTCTGGTTTCATGTTTGTAAGGAAAATTAAGGGGGAAATTACTATAGCATTTCAGCCAAACATTCATTCGTGCCACGCTGCTTTTCTTTGAACGAAAAAAAACCCTCTGCTCCCCCTACACAATTTCTTCTCCTGTTATTTTATGCTTAAAACAAGCAAATAAATCTGACTACAGGGTAAGAAAAAATTCGTGAACTTTTCCCATAAACACTTAATTCAAGAAAAATTGTCCCACCCCACTGGCCATTTTTTTATCCACAATACACATTCGATGTCTGCAGGCACCATTGTCTTTGTTCAACGCAAACAATTCTGTTGCGTTTTTCTTTGAACGAAGTGCTCCGCCTAGATAATTTGACCCATATTCACATGGGTTTGTTTCTCGTTTTTTTTCTTTGAGAACAATCTATATAGCGCCTTCCACAATCGTTTTGGTGTTAGCTTTACGTAAAATAGAAACACAGAAAAGTACTGAGCGATGGAGAGACCACGAACGCGGAACGTATTATGGACCACGGACTGGCAAACAAACTGGCAACCACGCACTAAAGAAGCAAACTCTGATTTTAAACTCACCTTATTTGTCCCCGGAAAGCGCCAGAGTCGATGCACGGAGTGGACGGAACAAGCCTCGCTTCCATAGCCGAAGGTCAAAAATCCATTTAAACGTGTAGTCCCCGGTGTCCACTCGATCTTACCCAAAAAGCCGAGAAGCGATACCGCAATGGCATCCGGAGAAGGCGCTGGCTGTCGGGATGGAGGTTAGCGGGTCAGAGGTCCGGCACTGAAGGTCTGCGTTCATTATTCACCGTGTGCATTTCACTCTATATCCACTTTCTAATGTATAGCACTTGATAAGGATTAACAGTTTAAAAACAGAAATGCAAGACATCAGAAAATACATTTATTTTTTACTTTCATAACATGAGAGGTGTCATACAATAACAAATATGAGCTTTAAAATCACATTCCTAAGTTAAAAATATACATAAAAATAGATATATGGATCATTACACAAATCACTACTCAAAGGACCTATGTTAAATAACTGCTTCAATATTAATTAACAATAACATTTGGCCAAGGCAGTCCTTGTAAATAGACATATAAATAGACAAATAAAATCATGACATATATGCCGTAGAGCCTGAGATAGAGAAAAATAATAAGGAATTCTGCTTTTACTACCATCTCAGAAATATTGCCAGAATTAGAGGTTTTGTCTCAAGACAGGACTTAGAGAAACTTGTTCATGCTTTCATCACCAGCAGGGCCGATTATTGCAATGGTCAATGGATTTAAAAAGTACTGTTTCTTGTTTAAAAACCACTTCATGGCTACAATACATGACAGATATGCTAATCGAATATGAAACCGATTACTCGGATCAATAGGATCAGGTCATTTAGAAAAAACAAGGGTTCACTCAAAACAAGGTGCCTCAGCATTCAGTTATTATCAGCTTTCAGAAGAGATCAGATGTGCTTCAACAGTAGACACTTTTAAATCTAGATTAAAAACACATCAGTTTAACTTTGCATTTACTGAATGATTTAAAACAGTACGAATAAAACAGTACAAAAGAATAAAACAGTATGAACCTTACCTGTTATAAAGGGAATGAAGCTTACGGTATGGTGCTTACCTGCAGAAATAAATAAAGTACAATAAGAACACACAGAACTTCAATTTTCAAAATTATTTTAACATTAAATGATGATTATTTTACTGGTTTACCTGTTTGTGATTACCACAGGATCCCGTCACCTGGCTGCGGTCTTCATTTGGTGAACGGTTCTTCACTCATAATTGACCTATACAAGAAATAGAGAAGAATAATAAGCAATTCTGCTTTTACATGTAGATGTGTGCCCCAAGAACACAGACACACCGGCTCCAAAAAGTTTAAACAGTACACATTTCTGTTATTTTAATGTGGCAAATGTGTCAGCTTTAAAAGAAGCATACATTACCTTTTAAAGAGGAAATACCTTTTGCATGAAATACCTTTACTCCCAGCATAAGCAAGCAATTTTCAAAATGCTTTTAAAAGTAAATAGTGATTATTTTACTTGTTTACCTGTTTGTGATTACCATGGAATCCTGTCACCATCATTTTTAAGCTTGTAAAGCAAATAATGAAATATTGACTTAGTAGGAAAAAATATTTTGGAAGTATCGTGATAAATGATGAAGAAAATATTTTGCAAAGTGATGGTTAGCACACGGTTGATGGTACCTATTAAATTCCATCATATTTTTTTATTCCTACTATGGAAGTCAATGGTGACTATCTGCTGTGGGTTTACCATCATTCCTCAAAATACCTTCTTTTGTGTTACTCAGAAAAAAACTAATCCTCGTGTTGTTGTAAGCCTGTATGCATGAGTAAATGATGACAGAATTATCATCATAAATTGAAATATCCCTTTAAACTGTATTTCCCCCCTTAAACCTAAACTTATTTTCCTACAGCAAGTCATTTAGGTAATCAAGAAAATACTTTACCCGTTGTCTTTGTGAGTTAAACAAATACAGCTACGCTTCCAGGTCTGTCGACGTTGCTGTGGTTTTTCGACAGCTGTAGTATGAAGGGTAGCGAATGAATGAATACATTGCAAAAAATCATTTCTTACTTGTTATTTCGAACTGTTTTAACTATACAAATATCTAGAAAGTCTTAAAATAAGATGCATTTTTTGATGAGCAAAATGCCCTAAGAAAATAAACCTAGCCTTTAGGGAGAAAAAACTCAGAATTTGGGCTTAAAACAAGCAAATAAATCTGCCAAAGGGGTAAGAAACAAATCTAGATATAAACACTTAATTCAAGAAAAATTGTCGTAGCCCATTGGCAGATTTGTTGGCTGGTTTAATGTACATGCATGTACAATATTTCAATTTGTCTTGTATTTATTAGCATTTTGTATTGCCCAACGCTGTCTAGGTTGTTTAACTGTTGTCATTTTCTTATAAAAGCCTTTATAATTTATTAGTTTGGATGATTGCCATTCCCGAGAACCTCTTATATTGGAAGTAAAAGAATCATCTAAGCATTATTTTGTGCTCTTAGACATGTAGCCGTTTGATTGTGGTTCTATTTAATGGCTAGTCTATTCGTTTGGAATGGTCAAACGGCTATTAGATTTTCACTGACAGCCCAAATTAAGCCTTGTTTTAGCCTAGACACTTATTCGCTGTCTATTAAAAGTTATGTAGTCGTTGAATAGCCGCTTTTTTGATGACTAATGTATTCTTGGGCCGTGGTTAGACGTCTCTTGGATTTTACGTAAAACGACAAGCGAATCTATTTTTAACACAAAGGTCAGGGGAGCGCGAACGCAGTCCCCCACTATCAGAAATTTTGCAGTCGAGATTCCCACATTTGGGGAATTCGCAAAGGGTCAGCCCAACCGGAGTGCAATGGCTGAGCCTCGCCCTGGGTGAACCACCTTCATGATCATGGTGTCTCCCCTGCCAGGTAAGTATGAGCGACACCCTTTGAGGCCAGACGGCCGCATCTTCCTGTGACCGATCACATCGACGGCGCCCCCGGAGGCCGTCGACTAACATTTCATTTACTGTGTGTGACCAGGTGGAAAGCGCACGAAGCCACGTCTGAGACCAAACATTCTTCGAGATCTACCCTGTTTTTATTCCGTTTCCAGCCCGGTTGAACCGTGTAGAGTGAAATATGTGAAACAATTTAAATCAAATGGATTTAAATTGCGCATTCAAATATATGGTTTCGTTATTACAAAGTAACTTTACGTGGAATAGAAACAAAGAAATGTACAGAGCAATCAAGAAACAACGAAAGCATAGCAATTTTAGAACGTGGATAAATAAAAACACAGGGCTCAATGACTTACCCGTTGTCGTTGTGAGTTAAACAAGTACAGCTATGCTTCCAGGTCTGTCGACGTTGCTGTGGTGTTTCGACAGCTGTAGTATGAAGGGTAGTGAAAAAAGTTTTCAGGTGTTTTTAACATTCCAATCGGTCTCGTTCGCTTTTGTTGCGCCTTCAGCTGTGTCGAGGATGTTTAATTCGTCCTCGTATCACCTCCGCAAACTTGTAAAGAAAATAATTAAATACATTACAAAAACATTTCTTTATCAGCGTGTTCATTTCCACGCAAGCTTTTCGTTAAACCAATAAAGCCAACGAAACCACAGCAATTTTAAAACACACGGATTAGAAAAAACACCGTCACTCACGCACAAAAGAAGCAAATTCTTTTTTTATACTTGACTTATTTATCCCCGAGATGGGGAGCGCACCATTCATGGAAACACTGCAATACCATGTTGATGCATGGAGTGGAAGGAGCAAGCTCCGCTTCCATTTCCGAAGGTGAAAAATCCATTTAACATATAGTCCCCGGATAGGAGACGTATCAGACATTAAACTGATAAGAACAGATCCTATTTTTGTTTATTGAAACAAGATCATCATATAAATAACAGCACATGCTGTAAACAAGTCAGGTTACATAAAACATTTTATACCCCTGCACATGCAGGTCTAAAAACAAAAAATAGATCTGAAATAAAACATAATTTTAATGAGGATTAAAAACGCAATTTAAATCCTGAAACTCTAAAACACAAAATATAAGATATCCACATGCTATTTAAAAGCACCTCTATACAATTTATGTTATCTTTAAAACCATTAAAAATAACTACAGTTCAATATACTTAATTTTTTAGAATAACATTAGCTATTTGCAAGTGCTTCCAGTGTGTTTTAAGAACCAGGATAAAAAACAGTGTTAAAATAGCATTTAAAACAGTAATTTGTAAGCCTCTAATCAGTAAAAGCAAGATAAAATGGGGTGAAAACAGTGTTCTATTATACTGGACCGGGGAGGTGAGCCTTCCCTTCCGGCCCACCCCTGGCCCTCAGTTTCAAGCCATCAGACCCTGCTTCAGGGACCCAGAGGAGATCCCCACCCGCTGGCCCGCTGTTCCCGTAGCCAATGGTGGTGAGGGTGCATCTACGGGCGACCAGGGTCGGTGGCGGCCAGGACCCTCTCTGTGGCAACCCCGGCCCCCCCATCCGAATGATTAGGTGCGGTGCCCCTGCAGCATGTACTCGACCGTCCTTACAGTGGCGTGGAGGGGCACCGTCACCCGTTTCCCCACCAGCAGGTTTCTGGCAGTCCAGATTGCATGCTTTATAGCGTTCAGGGTGAGCCAGAGCTGTGTAAACTGTTTTTTTGTTAAGTCCTTCATGCTCCAGCCCACCCCTAGGACGGCGAGTTTGTAGTCCATCTGGACTCCACCCGCTGGCAGGCACGGGAAAACTAGGGGGCCGGTCGTGGTCCACTGGTCCTGTGCAGCGCCGCACTCCCAGAGGACATGCCGCACGGTCTCCTGTTGATCACACCCAGGCCGTGGGCATTTTGCGTTGGTGGACATGCCCCTGGAGTGCATAACCGCCCTGGTCGGGAGGATCTCATGGGCCGCCATCCACGAAAGGTCCTTATGCCGGTTCTGGAGGGCAGGGTGGGCTGCGTTCCTCCACGCAGTCTTTGCCTCGCTCTCCATTAGGCCTGACACTGGGCTCACCTTCTCCCGATCCTGCACAACAGAGATTATTTTTTTATGATTAGTTAAAACGTTCAAATTTTGGTTTTCACAATCATATTTCTTTAAAAATTTCTTAATAAAACCATATTCTTTTGGCAAGTTAAAAGACACTGGGGCTCTGAGATCTACTTTTAAAACTTTTAAAGTGCGTAAATACGACCCCATCCAAAACTTAACCATTGCTGTGGTCGCACTACTTGATGGGGCCGTAGCGTACTTGATGTGTAATGCTGTGAAATTACTCCCTAAAAACAAGCTGAGGTCCGGAAGACCTTTCCCTCCGTTTTCCTTTCTCTTTTTGATGATTTCTCTTCGTGTCCTCTCCCACTTAGAACCCCAAAGGAAATAAAAAACTGCTCTTTCTACAGCTAAAATGAAGAACCTGGGGGGGCTAAAAACAGAACACAATAATAAAAACAGGGGTAAAATCACAGCTTTAAAAACTAAAATCTTTCCCTCCATAGTCAAAGTCCTCAGTCCCCACAGTCCTAGTCGCTGTCTCACTTTGCCTAAAATTCCACTCCAGTTACCACTTCCCCCACCCTCACTGTCAAATTTTACACCTAAAATTTTTATGTCCGTTTTTCTGAGTGTCACGTCCAGTCCTCCCAAGTCTATATCACCCAACTGTCCAAAGAGCTGGGCCTCAGACTTGTTCCTGTTTAATATTGAGCCTGAGGCCTGTCCATAAAAGTCTGTTAACTCCAAAGCTCTCCGGACAGATAAAAAGTCAGTAGTTAAAATTGTCACGTCATCCATATATAACACACATTTTGTTGTCACTCCTCCCATTCCTGGTACTTTAAAACCTTCGATCCGTTGGTCCCTTCTCAAGAGCTGTGCCAGTGGCTCTATGCAAGCCACATACAGGAGCGGAGATAACGGGCAGCCCTGACGGACGCCGCTGTGTATATTGACAGCATTTGTTAGATGCCCGTTAACAAGGATTTTGCTGGTTATATCGTTATACAGCAATCCCACCCATGCTAAGAACCTCCCTGGGAACCCCATTTTACACAGTACCTGCAAAAGGTACTGGTGCGAGACACGGTCAAAAGCTTTTTCAAAGTCTAAATTTAACACTATTAGGCCAATGTTTCTGTCTCTCGCAAAACAGATGACGTCTCTAATCAATATCAGGCTGTCTGTGATCCTCTTCCCGGGCACAGCGCATGCTTGATCCGGGTGGATCACATCTTTTAAAAACATAGACATTCGTGATGCTAAAAGCTTACTAAAAAGTTTACAGTCAAGGTTTAAAAGGCTGATTGGTCTCCACGTTTTCAAATCGGTCTTATCCCCTTTTTTGTGTAGAAGTGAAACAATACCTATTCTAAAACTGTCAGGGAGTCGGTCCAGTCTGTCAAAGTCATTAAAAGCCTTTAAAAGTTCTGGTGCTAAAATGTCCCAAAATTTTGCATAAAACTCCACCGGAAGGCCATCACTTCCCGGTGACTTACCTGTTTTGAAATCCTTCATGCCTTTAGTGAGCTCTAAAATAGTAAAATCTTGGGTTAAAACATCACACTCATTATCAATTTTCTTATTTAAGTTTTCCAGAACTTTACTTATTGCTTCATCAGTTACTTCTTTCTTTTTGTATAAATCCTTATAAAATGTTTCCACTTCCTCTAAAATTCCTTCAGTGTTACTGACTTCCTTGTCGCCATTTTTAAGTTTAGCTATTAGCCCCTTGTTTGTTATAATTTTCTTAAAAAAGTATCGTGTACATTTTTCACCTTCTTCTATATCTTTTTCTTGACTCCTTAAAATCACCCCTTTATTTCTTTCTTTTTCGATCTCAGCCATTTTCTTCTTAACCTCTTTTAATTCTTCATTAAAATCAAAGCCCTCATTTACTAACTTAAAATACTTTTGTAGTCTTTTTTGCAGTCCCAACATGCATCGCTTTTCTTTGTTCTTTTTTTCCGTCCCTTTCTGTCTAAAAAACAGTTTTGTCCGATGCTTCACCATTTCCCACCACTGTGCATGTGAATCAAAAAAGTCCTGGAGGGTCTGCCATTGACTGAATTGCTCCCTGTATTCTCTAACTATCTCCTCGTTCTGCAACAGGGAGCAATTCAGTTTCCAGATCCCTCTCCCTATCGTCAGGTTGCTGGTGAGGGAAAGTGTGCAAGACAACATAGCGTGATCAGTAAAAAACAAGGGTGTTAATCTAGCATCAGTTGGCGGACAGTCGCGCACGAAGATGTAGTCGATGCGCGAGGCATTGGTGCCATCACCACTGACCCAGGTGTAGCCCGGCTCTCTTGGATGCAAAGTCTTAAAACAGTCAACTAATTTAAAATCCTTAACCAAACTTTGCATTAAAACTGACGTCTTGTCAACCTTAAAATCTTCCCCTGCCCTCTTCCTGTCTGTCTTAGCTAAGACACAATTAAAATCCCCCCCAACCACTAAAGGTGCCCTCCCAAGCATGTGGGACTGCAGTTCCTCTAAAAGCTCATACCTATCATTTTTACCTGTAAAACCATACACATTTAACACTTTAAAATCTCTATCTAAAAAAGTCAAGTTTGCTAAAATGGCCCGTCCATCTCTCACCACCGTGCTCCCCTTCACCAAGATATGAGGGTTATTTAGTAAAATCGCCACTCCGTCGTTTTTGTTAAAATTTGACCCGCTCCATATGGAGGGTCCCGGCGTCCATTTCTCCTCCCACATCCTGTAACTAGATAAAAAAGGTAAGCCACATTCTTGTAATAAAAAGATATCAGACTTTTGAGATTTTAAAAATGATAAAACCATTTGTGCTTTTATCATAGACTTTACACTTCTTACATTAATAGTGGAAATTGTGAGTGCCATGATAAAATTAAGTAAAAAAGGCATGAGCTTAAAGGAAATTAAAACATATTATTTAAAAGACTACGCATTTCGTTGAGGTCATGAAATCTCTTGTGACACTTGCTCCTCTTTAATACTAATAGTTTTAGGTTCAGGAGGAGGAGTGCCTATCACCTTGGGATCCGCAGAGAAATTCTCTTGCGGCTCCTTTGGCGATGATGTTCTCAGCTGTATTTGCAGAAAAGATACCTCATTCGGGGATACTGAGGGCCACACCCTGTCCTCCTCATTGTCACCCGAACTGGTGGACCTCAATTTTTTCTCCTCTGTTTGACACAAAGGGGACCCCGCAGGTCTTTTTTGCAATTGTGCATTTGGTAACCAATCAGAAGTTATATCACCGGTGCTTTCAATATAATTTTCTTCCATTTCTACTTCTGGTACTGTTATCAAAGAGGAGGCGTCTGATTCATCTGACTCCTCCTCTTCCCTTTCCTTGTCTGCCACCACACATAACTTTACCTTGTCTTGTTGGGGGGGAGGAGCTTCATCTTCCCGGCCGTTACTCGCTTCTGGCTCCGCCCCTTGGACCGCCCCCTCCGCTCCGTTTTGGCCAATCCCTGGGCTTGAATGAGTATTTGAAATTCCCTCCAAAACCTCAGGGACCGCCTCTTCCTCTCTGATCGGGTTGTTTGGGGCGGCCATTTTAGCTTTCAGTATGTTGGCAAACGATTTAGGGCAATCTCTATAAAGATGGTTAAATTCCCCACAGAGATTGCACTTCCTGCCATTGGTACATTCATCAAAAACGTGACCAATTTCTCTGCACTTTCCACACACTATTTCCTGGCATGCCTCGGCGAGATGCCCATTTTGGCCACACTTGCGGCACAATTTGGGCATCCCTTGATAATGAATGTAACCTCTATTTTCGCCCAGCACAATCATGGAAGGTATTTGACTCAAGCCGTGAAACCCGCTTGGATTCTCCCATTGTTTAATGGGCACTCTCCAAGCGCAGTTCCAGATGCCGTCTTCATCTAACACCTTAACTGGCTGTCCACGAATAGAGCAATATCTAGCCAACCACACATAAATGTCCTCTCCACTCACAGTTTCATTAAACATCCTGACAATTACTACCTTAAGCGAATTATCAGTCAGTTTCTCCACTGTGAACATGGAAAAATTGGCTTTTAACGTTTCAAACCGAGACCAGAAAACGTTGAGCAGTGAAGCGCTATTAAAACTTAAATCAAATCCACGGTTTTGGGGCAAAGTCAATAAGCAGTTCACGTCAGTCACCGAGAAACCCAACACTTTTTGTACTAACTTACGTGAGAAATCAAGCCTAGACATTACCATTAACGTCCCATCGTTATTTTTATTAAACAAAAAGCGCACGCTATGGTGCCTCCGCATACCGGCCCTAGCAGCCGCCATGCTGGAGGCACCGCCAGCCAATAAATAACTAAAACCAACAATAAATATCTAAAAGATTAAACTACCAAATAAATAACTAAAAAACTACACAAAGCAATAAATAGTAAAAGCGAAAGGAATAAGAGGCACTTACCCGTAGACGCGAGTTTTTCTCCTTTTACGGCGAGATGTTATTTACCCTGAAAAAAACTGTAATTCCGTACAAACAGAAAATGATCCACAAGTATGTCCAAAATTTCCCTCCGTTGGTAAAGATTAATGCCACTGTTTAGCAATAATCTACTTCCCAAACAGAGAAGTCGATCGCAGTCTTAGCCAAAAGGCCGAGAAGCGATACCGGAATAGACGCAGCCAAAGGGGGAGCCGGCGAAGGCGCTGGCTTTTGGGGTGGAGGCTAGCGGGCATTTAACTCTATACGTTCTCATTGTATAACCCAGAGGTAGAACGTTGAGCTAGCAAATCAGAAGTTCATGTTTTAATGCAGGATCTGATCCACGCTCATGAGAGAGAGAGAGAGAGAGAGAGAGATAGAGAGAATTTAGAATTTTCAAAAAACCTTTATTACAAATTAAAACATTTTCATAACCTCAAATCAGAAAAAACAAAGAAAAAAATATATATAGTAACGGAAATAACAAAAAAATAAGCCAACATAGGAGCAAAGAACAAATCATCTTCAATAACCAGACACAGAGCTCCTCCATAATACCAAATCAATTCAAAAGAAAGAAGATCATTCATTGCTTTAAAGTATCTAAAACCAATAAGGATTCTAGATTTAACTTATTTTAAAAACTGCTAATGTATCATGGCTTCCAGGTCTGTCAACGTTGCTGTGGTTTTTCGACAGCTGTAATATGAAGGGTAGAGTGAAAAAAAATATTTAAGTGTTTTGAACATCCCAATTTGTTCGTTTACTTAGTATTTTCTTAATGTTTTCGAGTTAAAAAATAATTCTTAAATCGAGATACATTTACTTAATAAGCAAAGTGGCTTAGAATTTAAGTCTTGTTTACTGAAATAAATTCTAAAATGTAATAGGTTAAGGCTTAAAACAAGTAAAAATATCTGCCAGTGGGGTAAGAAAAATAAACCTAAATTGAGTTTATTATTGAATTAAGTTGAAACTAGAATTAAGTTTATTTTTCTTACCCCGCTGGCAGATATTTTTTATTTGTTTTAAATATAAACCTGTTGATTTTTATAATTTATTTCAATTATTTTACAAAGTATGCGATCTGATTTTTTTAATCGCGGTGTTTCTTTTATTCCTCGTTTCTTTTCCGTGCATTTGCTTTATTTATTTATTTTTGCTTGTTGCATTTAAATGCACATTTGATTTGTTGCCACATTATTATGTGTTAATGTATTTTTTAACATGTTTATCAACAAAAAGTGCGTTATTATAATTAATTATATAGCTGTGAAATATATACAAGAATTCCCAGCAAAAACAAAACGTTTTTATAACAATTTTCTATTACAATACATAATATCTTAAGCCACTTTGCTTACCAAGTAAATGTATCTCCATTTAAGCATTGTCAGATATTCACTAGAAAACAAGACAAAAACAGTAAGTAAGATATTAATTTACTTTTTTCTTTCAAACATAAATTTACAGACGGCTGGAAATTTTTAATAAAATAACTAGCCATACCTATTCGGGTCTGCTCCCGTTTGCTGTGATGACGGGGGACTTAGTCCAAAGCACATTTTGAGGAATACTTACACATTTTACTTCTTATTTCTTTGAAATTAATTATGCATACACTATGGATTAAAAATGTCCCGACTGCGAACCTGATAAAACCCAGGTAAAAAGCAAATACAAATAAACCATTTTGATTTAGCAAAAGTTTACAAATAAATGCACTCCTTGCACACAACAAGCACGTCTAGTTACCATTCATATTTTGCGTGATTTAAGTTTCGTCGCATACATTTTGGAAGGCACACGATAAAAACAAAATAAGGCTTTTAATGTATGCCGACCTCATTCTCCGTTGAGGGCTTATCAATCATAATAAACGCTGTTAACTCTTCTCATTGAATGGTCTAAATCCAATGCTGGTAAAGAAATCAAATGTGCATTTAAACGCAACAAGCAAGCCGTAAAGCAATGGATGCAGGCAAACAAACGAGGAATAGCACATACAACACCACGATTAGATCATCGGGTCGCATACTTTGGAATTAATAAGAAATAATTATTCAGTCTAAAGAAATAAGAAGTAAAATGTCTAAGTATTTCTCCAAATGTGCACACTCATTACAATAAACGGGAGCAGACACGAATAGTTATGTATGTCTCGTTATTTTATTTAAAATTGATAAGCTGTCTAACATATGATATATTTTGATAATACGAAATGCTAAAAAAATAATATAACACCAATCGACAATATCTGTTATTGTTATTTTTACAAGTAAATTCATGTGTAGGAGAAAACAAAGCAGCTGTCAGTCCATACTATATTGAGTGGCCATCGTAGTGGTGCAACCTGAACGATGTTTTCCCTACTTCCGGTCAAAGCCGCCATTTTGTGAAATAGGCATATAGGTGACGCTGGAGCACGCGGCCATTGTCTCTGTTCAACAAAACAAGTATATATATACACATACGCATATTTTTCCTCAATCAATCACCGAATACAAGGTGCAATTCGATGCCAACTGACCCTTCTCTCTGGTTTCATGTTTGTAAGGAAAATTAAGGGGGAAATTACTATAGCATTTCAGCCAAACATTCATTCGTGCCACGCTGCTTTTCTTTGAACGAAAAAAAACCCTCTGCTCCCCCTACACAATTTCTTCTCCTGTTATTTTATGCTTAAAACAAGCAAATGAATCTGACTACAGGGTAAGAAAAAATTCGTGAACTTTTCCCATAAACACTTAATTCAAGAAAAATTGTCCCACCCCACTGGCCATTTTTTATCCACAATACACATTCGATGTCTGCAGGCACCATTGTCTTTGTTCAACGCAAACAATTCTGTTGCGTTTTTCTTTGAACGAAGTGCTCCGCCTAGATAATTTGACCCATATTCACATGGGTTTGTTTCTCGTTTTTTTTCTTTGAGAACAATCTATATAGCGCCTTCCACAATCGTTTTGGTGTTAGCTTTACGTAAAATAGAAACACAGAAAAGTACTGAGCGATGGAGAGACCACGAACGCGGAACGTATTATGGACCACGGACTGGCAAACAAACTGGCAACCACGCACTAAAGAAGCAAACTCTGATTTTAAACTCACCTTATTTGTCCCCGGAAAGCGCCAGAGTCGATGCACGGAGTGGACGGAACAAGCCTCGCTTCCATAGCCGAAGGTCAAAAATCCATTTAAACGTGTAGTCCCCGGTGTCCACTCGATCTCACCCAAAAAGCCGAGAAGCGATACCGCAATGGCATCCGGAGAAGGCGCTGGCTGTCGGGATGGAGGTTAGCGGGTCAGAGGTCCGGCACTGAAGGTCTGCGTTCATTATTCACCGTGTGCATTTCACTCTATATCCACTTTCTAATGTATAGCACTTGATAAGGATTAACAGTTTAAAAACAGAAATGCAAGACATCAGAAAATACATTTATTTTTTACTTTCATAACATGAGAGGTGTCATACAATAACAAATATGAGCTTTAAAATCACATTCCTAAGTTAAAAATATACATAAAAATAGATATATGGATCATTACACAAATCACTACTCAAAGGACCTATGTTAAATAACTGCTTCAATATTAATTAACAATAACATTTGGCCAAGGCAGTCCTTGTAAATAGACATATAAATAGACAAATAAAATCATGACATATATGCCGTAGAGCCTGAGATAGAGAAAAATAATAAGGAATTCTGCTTTTACTACCATCTCAGAAATATTGCCAGAATTAGAGGTTTTGTCTCAAGACAGGACTTAGAGAAACTTGTTCATGCTTTCATCACCAGCAGGGCCGATTATTGCAATGGTCAATGGATTTAAAAAGTACTGTTTCTTGTTTAAAAACCACTTCATGGCTACAATACATGACAGATATGCTAATCGAATATGAAACCGATTACTCGGATCAATAGGATCAGGTCATTTAGAAAAAACAAGGGTTCACTCAAAACAAGGTGCCTCAGCATTCAGTTATTATCAGCTTTCAGAAGAGATCAGATGTGCTTCAACAGTAGACACTTTTAAATCTAGATTAAAAACACATCAGTTTAACTTTGCATTTACTGAATGATTTAAAACAGTACGAATAAAACAGTACAAAAGAATAAAACAGTATGAACCTTACCTGTTATAAAGGGAATGAAGCTTACGGTATGGTGCTTACCTGCAGAAATAAATAAAGTACAATAAGAACACACAGAACTTCAATTTTCAAAATTATTTTAACATTAAATGATGATTTTTTTACTGGTTTACCTGTTTGTGATTACCACAGGATCCCGTCACCTGGCTGCGGTCTTCATTTGGTGAACGGTTCTTCACTCATAATTGACCTATACAAGAAATAGAGAAGAATAATAAGCAATTCTGCTTTTACATGTAGATGTGTGCCCCAAGAACACAGACACACCGGCTCCAAAAAGTTTAAACAGTACACATTTCTGTTATTTTAATGTGGCAAATGTGTCAGCTTTAAAAGAAGCATACATTACCTTTTAAAGAGGAAATACCTTTTGCATGAAATACCTTTACTCCCAGCATAAGCAAGCAATTTTCAAAATGCTTTTAAAAGTAAATAGTGATTATTTTACTTGTTTACCTGTTTGTGATTACCATGGAATCCTGTCACCATCATTTTTAAGCTTGTAAAGCAAATAATGAAATATTGACTTAGTAGGAAAAATTATTTTGGAAGTATCGTGATAAATGATGAAGAAAATATTTTGCAAAGTGATGGTTAGCACACGGTTGATGGTACCTATTAAATTCCATCATATTTTTTTATTCCTACTATGGAAGTCAATGGTGACTATCTGCTGTGGGTTTACCATCATTCCTCAAAATACCTTCTTTTGTGTTACTCAGAAAAAAACTAATCCTCGTGTTGTTGTAAGCCTGTATGCATGAGTAAATGATGACAGAATTATCATCATAAATTGAAATATCCCTTTAAACTGTATTTCCCCCCTTAAACCTAAACTTATTTTCCTACAGCAAGTCATTTAGGTAATCAAGAAAATACTTTACCCGTTGTCTTTGTGAGTTAAACAAATACAGCTACGCTTCCAGGTCTGTCGACGTTGCTGTGGTTTTTCGACAGCTGTAGTATGAAGGGTAGCGAATGAATGAATACATTGCAAAAAATCATTTCTTACTTGTTATTACGAACTGTTTTAACTATACAAATATCTAGAAAGTCTTAAAATAAGATGCATTTTTTGATGAGCAAAATGCCCTAAGAAAATAAACCTAGCCTTTAGGGAGAAAAAACTCAGAATTTGGGCTTAAAACAAGCAAATAAATCTGCCAAAGGGGTAAGAAACAAATCTAGATATAAACACTTAATTCAAGAAAAATTGTCGTAGCCCATTGGCAGATTTGTTGGCTGGTTTAATGTACATGCATGTACAATATTTCAATTTGTCTTGTATTTATTAGCATTTTGTATTGCCCAACGCTGTCTAGGTTGTTTAACTGTTGTCATTTTCTTATAAAAGCCTTTATAATTTATTAGTTTGGATGATTGCCATTCCCGAGAACCTCTTATATTGGAAGTAAAAGAATCATCTAAGCATTATTTTGTGCTCTTAGACATGTAGCCGTTTGATTGTGGTTCTATTTAATGGCTAGTCTATTCGTTTGGAATGGTCAAACGGCTATTAGATTTTCACTGACAGCCCAAATTAAGCCTTGTTTTAGCCTAGACACTTATTCGCTGTCTATTAAAAGTTATGTAGTCGTTGAATAGCCGCTTTTTTGATGACTAATGTATTCTTGGGCCGTGGTTAGACGTCTCTTGGATTTTACGTAAAACGACAAGCGAATCTATTTTTAACACAAAGGTCAGGGGAGAGCGCGAACGCAGTGCCCCACTATCAGAAATTTTGCAGTCGAGATTCCCACATTTGGGGAATTCGCAAAGGGTCAGCCCAACCGGAGTGCAATGGCTGAGCCTCGCCCTGGGTGAACCACCTTCATGATCATGGTGTCTCCCCTGCCAGGTAAGTATGAGCGACACCCTTTGAGGCCAGACGGCCGCATCTTCCTGTGACCGATCACATCGACGGCGCCCCCGGAGGCCGTCCGACTAACATTTCATTTACTGTGTGTGACCAGGTGGAAAGCGCACGAAGCCACGTCTGAGACCAAACATTCTTCGAGATCTACCCTGTTTTTATTCCGTTTCCAGCCCGGTTGAACCGTGTAGAGTGAAATATGTGAAACAATTTAAATCAAATGGATTTAAATTGCGCATTCAAATATATGGTTTCGTTATTACAAAGTAACTTTACGTGGAATAGAAACAAAGAAATGTACAGAGCAATCAAGAAACAACGAAAGCATAGCAATTTTAGAACGTGGATAAATAAAAACACAGGGCTCAATGACTTACCCGTTGTCGTTGTGAGTTAAACAAGTACAGCTATGCTTCCAGGTCTGTCGACGTTGCTGTGGTGTTTCGACAGCTGTAGTATGAAGGGTAGTGAAAAAAGTTTTCAGGTGTTTTTAACATTCCAATCGGTCTCGTTCGCTTTTGTTGCGCCTTCAGCTGTGTCGAGGATGTTTAATTCGTCCTCGTATCACCTCCGCAAACTTGTAAAGAAAATAATTAAATACATTACAAAAACATTTCTTTATCAGCGTGTTCATTTCCACGCAAGCTTTTCGTTAAACCAATAAAGCCAACGAAACCACAGCAATTTTAAAACACACGGATTAGAAAAAACACCGTCACTCACGCACAAAAGAAGCAAATTCTTTTTTTATACTTGACTTATTTATCCCCGAGATGGGGAGCGCACCATTCATGGAAACACTGCAATACCATGTTGATGCATGGAGTGGAAGGAGCAAGCTCCGCTTCCATTTCCGAAGGTCAAAAATCCATTTAACATATAGTCCCCGGATAGGAGACGTATCAGACATTAAACTGATAAGAACAGATACTACACTTGATCTTAGCCAAAAGGCCGAGAAGCGATACCGGAATAGACGCAGCCAAAGGGGGAGCCGGCGAAGGCGCTGGCTTTTGGGGTGGAGGCTAGCGGGCATTTAACTCTATACGTTCTCATTGTATAACCCAGAGGTAGAACGTTGAGCTAGCAAATCAGAAGTTCATGTTTTAATGCAGGATCTGATCCACGCTCATGAGAGAGAGAGAGAGAGAGAGAGATAGAGAGAATTTAGAATTTTCAAAAAACCTTTATTACAAATTAAAACATTTTCATAACCTCAAATCAGAAAAAACAAAGAAAAAAATATATATAGTAACGGAAATAACAAAAAAATAAGCCAACATAGGAGCAAAGAACAAATCATCTTCAATAACCAGACACAGAGCTCCTCCATAATACCAAATCAATTCAAAAGAAAGAAGATCATTCATTGCTTTAAAGTATCTAAAACCAATAAGGATTCTAGATTTAACTTATTTTAAAAACTGCTAATGTATCATGGCTTCCGGGTCTGTCAACGTTGCTGTGGTTTTTCGACAGCTGTAATATGAAGGGTAGAGTGAAAAAAAATATTTAAGTGTTTTGAACATCCCAATTTGTTCGTTTACTTAGTATTTTCTTAATGTTTTCGAGTTAAAAAATAATTCTTAAATCGAGATACATTTACTTAATAAGCAAAGTGGCTTAGAATTTAAGTCTTGTTTACTGAAATAAATTCTAAAATGTAATAGGTTAAGGCTTAAAACAAGTAAAAATATCTGCCAGTGGGGTAAGAAAAATAAACCTAAATTGAGTTTATTATTGAATTAAGTTGAAACTAGAATTAAGTTTATTTTTCTTACCCCGCTGGCAGATATTTTTTATTTGTTTTAAATATAAACCTGTTGATTTTTATAATTTATTTCAATTATTTTACAAAGTATGCGATCTGATTTTTTTAATCGCGGTGTTTCTTTTATTCCTCGTTTCTTTTCCGTGCATTTGCTTTATTTATTTATTTTTGCTTGTTGCATTTAAATGCACATTTGATTTGTTGCCACATTATTATGTGTTAATGTATTTTTTAACATGTTTATCAACAAAAAGTGCGTTATTATAATTAATTATATAGCTGTGAAATATATACAAGAATTCCCAGCAAAAACAAAACGTTTTTATAACAATTTTCTATTACAATACATAATATCTTAAGCCACTTTGCTTACCAAGTAAATGTATCTCCATTTAAGCATTGTCAGATATTCACTAGAAAACAAGACAAAAACAGTAAGTAAGATATTAATTTACTTTTTTCTTTCAAACATAAATTTACAGACGGCTGGAAATTTTTAATAAAATAACTAGCCATACCTATTCGGGTCTGCTCCCGTTTGCTGTGATGACGGGGGACTTAGTCCAAAGCACATTTTGAGGAATACTTACACATTTTACTTCTTATTTCTTTGAAATTAATTATGCATACACTATGGATTAAAAATGTCCCGACTGCGAACCTGATAAAACCCAGGTAAAAAGCAAATACAAATAAACCATTTTGATTTAGCAAAAGTTTACAAATAAATGCACTCCTTGCACACAACAAGCACGTCTAGTTACCATTCATATTTTGCGTGATTTAAGTTTCGTCGCATACATTTTGGAAGGCACACGATAAAAACAAAATAAGGCTTTTAATGTATGCCGACCTCATTCTCCGTTGAGGGCTTATCAATCATAATAAACGCTGTTAACTCTTCTCATTGAATGGTCTAAATCCAATGCTGGTAAAGAAATCAAATGTGCATTTAAACGCAACAAGCAAGCCGTAAAGCAATGGATGCAGGCAAACAAACGAGGAATAGCACATACAACACCACGATTAGATCATCGGGTCGCATACTTTGGAATTAATAAGAAATAATTATTCAGTCTAAAGAAATAAGAAGTAAAATGTCTAAGTATTTCTCCAAATGTGCACACTCATTACAATAAACGGGAGCAGACACGAATAGTTATGTATGTCTCGTTATTTTATTTAAAATTGATAAGCTGTCTAACATATGATATATTTTGATAATACGAAATGCTAAAAAAATAATATAACACCAATCGACAATATCTGTTATTGTTATTTTTACAAGTAAATTCATGTGTAGGAGAAAACAAAGCAGCTGTCAGTCCATACTATATTGAGTGGCCATCGTAGTGGTGCAACCTGAACGATGTTTTCCCTACTTCCGGTCAAAGCCGCCATTTTGTGAAATAGGCATATAGGTGACGCTGGAGCACGCGGCCATTGTCTCTGTTCAACAAAACAAGTATATATATACACATACGCATATTTTTCCTCAATCAATCACCGAATACAAGGTGCAATTCGATGCCAACTGACCCTTCTCTCTGGTTTCATGTTTGTAAGGAAAATTAAGGGGGAAATTACGATAGCATTTCAGCCAAACATTCATTCGTGCCACGCTGCTTTTCTTTGAACGAAAAAAAACCCTCTGCTCCCCCTACACAATTTCTTCTCCTGTTATTTTATGCTTAAAACAAGCAAATAAATCTGACTACAGGGTAAGAAAAAATTCGTGAACTTTTCCCATAAACACTTAATTCAAGAAAAATTGTCCCACCCCACTGGCCATTTTTTATCCACAATACACATTCGATGTCTGCAGGCACCATTGTCTTTGTTCAACGCAAACAATTCTGTTGCGTTTTTCTTTGAACGAAGTGCTCCGCCTAGATAATTTGACCCATATTCACATGGGTTTGTTTCTCGTTTTTTTTCTTTGAGAACAATCTATATAGCGCCTTCCACAATCGTTTTGGTGTTAGCTTTACGTAAAATAGAAACACAGAAAAGTACTGAGCGATGGAGAGACCACGAACGCGGAACGTATTATGGACCACGGACTGGCAAACAAACTGGCAACCACGCACTAAAGAAGCAAACTCTGATTTTAAACTCACCTTATTTGTCCCCGGAAAGCGCCAGAGTCGATGCACGGAGTGGACGGAACAAGCCTCGCTTCCATAGCCGAAGGTCAAAAATCCATTTAAACGTGTAGTCCCCGGTGTCCACTCGATCTCACCCAAAAAGCCGAGAAGCGATACCGCAATGGCATCCGGAGAAGGCGCTGGCTGTCGGGATGGAGGTTAGCGGGTCAGAGGTCCGGCACTGAAGGTCTGCGTTCATTATTCACCGTGTGCATTTCACTCTATATCCACTTTCTAATGTATAGCACTTGATAAGGATTAACAGTTTAAAAACAGAAATGCAAGACATCAGAAAATACATTTATTTTTTACTTTCATAACATGAGAGGTGTCATACAATAACAAATATGAGCTTTAAAATCACATTCCTAAGTTAAAAATATACATAAAAATAGATATATGGATCATTACACAAATCACTACTCAAAGGACCTATGTTAAATAACTGCTTCAATATTAATTAACAATAACATTTGGCCAAGGCAGTCCTTGTAAATAGACATATAAATAGACAAATAAAATCATGACATATATGCCGTAGAGCCTGAGATAGAGAAAAATAATAAGGAATTCTGCTTTTACTACCATCTCAGAAATATTGCCAGAATTAGAGGTTTTGTCTCAAGACAGGACTTAGAGAAACTTGTTCATGCTTTCATCACCAGCAGGGCCGATTATTGCAATGGTCAATGGATTTTAAAAGTACTGTTTCTTGTTTAAAAACCACTTCATGGCTACAATACATGACAGATATGCTAATCGAATATGAAACCGATTACTCGGATCAATAGGATCAGGTCATTTAGAAAAAACAAGGGTTCACTCAAAACAAGGTGCCTCAGCATTCAGTTATTATCAGCTTTCAGAAGAGATCAGATGTGCTTCAACAGTAGACACTTTTAAATCTAGATTAAAAACACATCAGTTTAACTTTGCATTTACTGAATGATTTAAAACAGTACGAATAAAACAGTACAAAAGAATAAAACAGTATGAACCTTACCTGTTATAAAGGGAATGAAGCTTACGGTATGGTGCTTACCTGCAGAAATAAATAAAGTACAATAAGAACACACAGAACTTCAATTTTCAAAATTATTTTAACATTAAATGATGATTATTTTACTGGTTTACCTGTTTGTGATTACCACAGGATCCCGTCACCTGGCTGCGGTCTTCATTTGGTGAACGGTTCTTCACTCATAATTGACCTATACAAGAAATAGAGAAGAATAATAAGCAATTCTGCTTTTACATGTAGATGTGTGCCCCAAGAACACAGACACACCGGCTCCAAAAAGTTTAAACAGTACACATTTCTGTTATTTTAATGTGGCAAATGTGTCAGCTTTAAAAGAAGCATACATTACCTTTTAAAGAGGAAATACCTTTTGCATGAAATACCTTTACTCCCAGCATAAGCAAGCAATTTTCAAAATGCTTTTAAAAGTAAATAGTGATTATTTTACTTGTTTACCTGTTTGTGATTACCATGGAATCCTGTCACCATCATTTTTAAGCTTGTAAAGCAAATAATGAAATATTGACTTAGTAGGAAAAAATATTTTGGAAGTATCGTGATAAATGATGAAGAAAATATTTTGCAAAGTGATGGTTAGCACACGGTTGATGGTACCTATTAAATTCCATCATATTTTTTTATTCCTACTATGGAAGTCAATGGTGACTATCTGCTGTGGGTTTACCATCATTCCTCAAAATACCTTCTTTTGTGTTACTCAGAAAAAAACTAATCCTCGTGTTGTTGTAAGCCTGTATGCATGAGTAAATGATGACAGAATTATCATCATAAATTGAAATATCCCTTTAAACTGTATTTCCCCCCTTAAACCTAAACTTATTTTCCTACAGCAAGTCATTTAGGTAATCAAGAAAATACTTTACCCGTTGTCTTTGTGAGTTAAACAAATACAGCTACGCTTCCAGGTCTGTCGACGTTGCTGTGGTTTTTCGACAGCTGTAGTATGAAGGGTAGCGAATGAATGAATACATTGCAAAAAATAATTTCTTACTTGTTATTTCGAACTGTTTTAACTATACAAATATCTAGAAAGTCTTAAAATAAGATGCATTTTTTGATGAGCAAAATGCCCTAAGAAAATAAACCTAGCCTTTAGGGAGAAAAAACTCAGAATTTGGGCTTAAAACAAGCAAATAAATCTGCCAAAGGGGTAAGAAACAAATCTAGATATAAACACTTAATTCAAGAAAAATTGTCGTAGCCCATTGGCAGATTTGTTGGCTGGTTTAATGTACATGCATGTACAATATTTCAATTTGTCTTGTATTTATTAGCATTTTGTATTGCCCAACGCTGTCTAGGTTGTTTAACTGTTGTCATTTTCTTATAAAAGCCTTTATAATTTATTAGTTTGGATGATTGCCATTCCCGAGAACCTCTTATATTGGAAGTAAAAGAATCATCAAAGCATTATTTTGTGCTCTTAGACATGTAGCCGTTTGATTGTGGTTCTATTTAATGGCTAGTCTATTCGTTTGGAATGGTCAAACGGCTATTAGATTTTCACTGACAGCCCAAATTAAGCCTTGTTTTAGCCTAGACACTTATTCGCTGTCTATTAAAAGTTATGTAGTCGTTGAATAGCCGCTTTTTTGATGACTAATGTATTCTTGGGCCGTGGTTAGACGTCTCTTGGATTTTACGTAAAACGACAAGCGAATCTATTTTTAACACAAAGGTCAGGGGAGAGCGCGAACGCAGTCCCCCACTATCAGAAATTTTGCAGTCGAGATTCCCACATTTGGGGAATTCGCAAAGGGTCAGCCCAACCGGAGTGCAATGGCTGAGCCTCGCCCTGGGTGAACCACCTTCATGATCATGGTGTCTCCCCTGCCAGGTAAGTATGAGCGACACCCTTTGAGGCCAGACGGCCGCATCTTCCTGTGACCGATCACATCGACGGCGCCCCCGGAGGCCGTCCGACTAACATTTCATTTACTGTGTGTGACCAGGTGGAAAGCGCACGAAGCCACGTCTGAGACCAAACATTCTTCGAGATCTACCCTGTTTTTATTCCGTTTCCAGCCCGGTTGAACCGTGTAGAGTGAAATATGTGAAACAATTTAAATCAAATGGATTTAAATTGCGCATTCAAATATATGGTTTCGTTATTACAAAGTAACTTTACGTGGAATAGAAACAAAGAAATGTACAGAGCAATCAAGAAACAACGAAAGCATAGCAATTTTAGAACGTGGATAAATAAAAACACAGGGCTCAATGACTTACCCGTTGTCGTTGTGAGTTAAACAAGTACAGCTATGCTTCCAGGTCTGTCGACGTTGCTGTGGTGTTTCGACAGCTGTAGTATGAAGGGTAGTGAAAAAAGTTTTCAGGTGTTTTTAACATTCCAATCGGTCTCGTTCGCTTTTGTTGCGCCTTCAGCTGTGTCGAGGATGTTTAATTCGTCCTCGTATCACCTCCGCAAACTTGTAAAGAAAATAATTAAATACATTACAAAAACATTTCTTTATCAGCGTGTTCATTTCCACGCAAGCTTTTCGTTAAACCAATAAAGCCAACGAAACCACAGCAATTTTAAAACACACGGATTAGAAAAAACACCGTCACTCACGCACAAAAGAAGCAAATTCTTTTTTTATACTTGACTTATTTATCCCCGAGATGGGGAGCGCACCATTCATGGAAACACTGCAATACCATGTTGATGCATGGAGTGGAAGGAGCAAGCTCCGCTTCCATTTCCGAAGGTCAAAAATCCATTTAACATATAGTCTCCGGATAGGAGACGTATCAGACATTAAACTGATAAGAACAGATACTACACTTGATCTTAGCCAAAAGGCCGAGAAGCGATACCGGAATAGACGCAGCCAAAGGGGGAGCCGGCGAAGGCGCTGGCTTTTGGGGTGGAGGCTAGCGGGCATTTAACTCTATACGTTCTCATTGTATAACCCAGAGGTAGAACGTTGAGCTAGCAAATCAGAAGTTCATGTTTTAATGCAGGATCTGATCCACGCTCATGAGAGAGAGAGAGAGAGAGAGATAGAGAGAATTTAGAATTTTCAAAAAACCTTTATTACAAATTAAAACATTTTCATAACCTCAAATCAGAAAAAACAAAGAAAAAATATATATAGTAACGGAAATAACAAAAAAATAAGCCAACATAGGAGCAAAGAACAAATCATCTTCAATAACCAGACACAGAGCTCCTCCATAATACCAAATCAATTCAAAAGAAAGAAGATCATTCATTGCTTTAAAGTATCTAAAACCAATAAGGATTCTAGATTTAACTTATTTTAAAAACTGCTAATGTATCATGGCTTCCGGGTCTGTCAACGTTGCTGTGGTTTTTCGACAGCTGTAATATGAAGGGTAGAGTGAAAAAAAATATTTAAGTGTTTTGAACATCCCAATTTGTTCGTTTACTTAGTATTTTCTTAATGTTTTCGAGTTAAAAAATAATTCTTAAATCGAGATACATTTACTTAATAAGCAAAGTGGCTTAGAATTTAAGTCTTGTTTACTGAAATAAATTCTAAAATGTAATAGGTTAAGGCTTAAAACAAGTAAAAATATCTGCCAGTGGGGTAAGAAAAATAAACCTAAATTGAGTTTATTATTGAATTAAGTTGAAACTAGAATTAAGTTTATTTTTCTTACCCCGCTGGCAGATATTTTTTATTTGTTTTAAATATAAACCTGTTGATTTTTATAATTTATTTCAATTATTTTACAAAGTATGCGATCTGATTTTTTTAATCGCGGTGTTTCTTTTATTCCTCGTTTCTTTTCCGTGCATTTGCTTTATTTATTTATTTTTGCTTGTTGCATTTAAATGCACATTTGATTTGTTGCCACATTATTATGTGTTAATGTATTTTTTAACATGTTTATCAACAAAAAGTGCGTTATTATAATTAATTATATAGCTGTGAAATATATACAAGAATTCCCAGCAAAAACAAAACGTTTTTATAACAATTTTCTATTACAATACATAATATCTTAAGCCACTTTGCTTACCAAGTAAATGTATCTCCATTTAAGCATTGTCAGATATTCACTAGAAAACAAGACAAAAACAGTAAGTAAGATATTAATTTACTTTTTTCTTTCAAACATAAATTTACAGACGGCTGGAAATTTTTAATAAAATAACTAGCCATACCTATTCGGGTCTGCTCCCGTTTGCTGTGATGACGGGGGACTTAGTCCAAAGCACATTTTGAGGAATACTTACACATTTTACTTCTTATTTCTTTGAAATTAATTATGCATACACTATGGATTAAAAATGTCCCGACTGCGAACCTGATAAAACCCAGGTAAAAAGCAAATACAAATAAACCATTTTGATTTAGCAAAAGTTTACAAATAAATGCACTCCTTGCACACAACAAGCACGTCTAGTTACCATTCATATTTTGCGTGATTTAAGTTTCGTCGCATACATTTTGGAAGGCACACGATAAAAACAAAATAAGGCTTTTAATGTATGCCGACCTCATTCTCCGTTGAGGGCTTATCAATCATAATAAACGCTGTTAACTCTTCTCATTGAATGGTCTAAATCCAATGCTGGTAAAGAAATCAAATGTGCATTTAAACGCAACAAGCAAGCCGTAAAGCAATGGATGCAGGCAAACAAACGAGGAATAGCACATACAACACCACGATTAGATCATCGGGTCGCATACTTTGGAATTAATAAGAAATAATTATTCAGTCTAAAGAAATAAGAAGTAAAATGTCTAAGTATTTCTCCAAATGTGCACACTCATTACAATAAACGGGAGCAGACACGAATAGTTATGTATGTCTCGTTATTTTATTTAAAATTGATAAGCTGTCTAACATATGATATATTTTGATAATACGAAATGCTAAAAAAATAATATAACACCAATCGACAATATCTGTTATTGTTATTTTTACAAGTAAATTCATGTGTAGGAGAAAACAAAGCAGCTGTCAGTCCATACTATATTGAGTGGCCATCGTAGTGGTGCAACCTGAACGATGTTTTCCCTACTTCCGGTCAAAGCCGCCATTTTGTGAAATAGGCATATAGGTGACGCTGGAGCACGCGGCCATTGTCTCTGTTCAACAAAACAAGTATATATATACACATACGCATATTTTTCCTCAATCAATCACCGAATACAAGGTGCAATTCGATGCCAACTGACCCTTCTCTCTGGTTTCATGTTTGTAAGGAAAATTAAGGGGGAAATTACGATAGCATTTCAGCCAAACATTCATTCGTGCCACGCTGCTTTTCTTTGAACGAAAAAAAACCCTCTGCTCCCCCTACACAATTTCTTCTCCTGTTATTTTATGCTTAAAACAAGCAAATAAATCTGACTACAGGGTAAGAAAAAATTCGTGAACTTTTCCCATAAACACTTAATTCAAGAAAAATTGTCCCACCCCACTGGCCATTTTTTATCCACAATACACATTCGATGTCTGCAGGCACCATTGTCTTTGTTCAACGCAAACAATTCTGTTGCGTTTTTCTTTGAACGAAGTGCTCCGCCTAGATAATTTGACCCATATTCACATGGGTTTGTTTCTCGTTTTTTTTCTTTGAGAACAATCTATATAGCGCCTTCCACAATCGTTTTGGTGTTAGCTTTACGTAAAATAGAAACACAGAAAAGTACTGAGCGATGGAGAGACCACGAACGCGGAACGTATTATGGACCACGGACTGGCAAACAAACTGGCAACCACGCACTAAAGAAGCAAACTCTGATTTTAAACTCACCTTATTTGTCCCCGGAAAGCGCCAGAGTCGATGCACGGAGTGGACGGAACAAGCCTCGCTTCCATAGCCGAAGGTCAAAAATCCATTTAAACGTGTAGTCCCCGGTGTCCACTCGATCTCACCCAAAAAGCCGAGAAGCGATACCGCAATGGCATCCGGAGAAGGCGCTGGCTGTCGGGATGGAGGTTAGCGGGTCAGAGGTCCGGCACTGAAGGTCTGCGTTCATTATTCACCGTGTGCATTTCACTCTATATCCACTTTCTAATGTATAGCACTTGATAAGGATTAACAGTTTAAAAACAGAAATGCAAGACATCAGAAAATACATTTATTTTTTACTTTCATAACATGAGAGGTGTCATACAATAACAAATATGAGCTTTAAAATCACATTCCTAAGTTAAAAATATACATAAAAATAGATATATGGATCATTACACAAATCACTACTCAAAGGACCTATGTTAAATAACTGCTTCAATATTAATTAACAATAACATTTGGCCAAGGCAGTCCTTGTAAATAGACATATAAATAGACAAATAAAATCATGACATATATGCCGTAGAGCCTGAGATAGAGAAAAATAATAAGGAATTCTGCTTTTACTACCATCTCAGAAATATTGCCAGAATTAGAGGTTTTGTCTCAAGACAGGACTTAGAGAAACTTGTTCATGCTTTCATCACCAGCAGGGCCGATTATTGCAATGGTCAATGGATTTAAAAAGTACTGTTTCTTGTTTAAAAACCACTTCATGGCTACAATACATGACAGATATGCTAATCGAATATGAAACCGATTACTCGGATCAATAGGGTCAGGTCATTTAGAAAAAACAAGGGTTCACTCAAAACAAGGTGCCTCAGCATTCAGTTATTATCAGCTTTCAGAAGAGATCAGATGTGCTTCAACAGTAGACACTTTTAAATCTAGATTAAAAACACATCAGTTTAACTTTGCATTTACTGAATGATTTAAAACAGTACGAATAAAACAGTACAAAAGAATAAAACAGTATGAACCTTACCTGTTATAAAGGGAATGAAGCTTACGGTATGGTGCTTACCTGCAGAAATAAATAAAGTACAATAAGAACACACAGAACTTCAATTTTCAAAATTATTTTAACATTAAATGATGATTATTTTACTGGTTTACCTGTTTGTGATTACCACAGGATCCCGTCACCTGGCTGCGGTCTTCATTTGGTGAACGGTTCTTCACTCATAATTGACCTATACAAGAAATAGAGAAGAATAATAAGCAATTCTGCTTTTACATGTAGATGTGTGCCCCAAGAACACAGACACACCGGCTCCAAAAAGTTTAAACAGTACACATTTCTGTTATTTTAATGTGGCAAATGTGTCAGCTTTAAAAGAAGCATACATTACCTTTTAAAGAGGAAATACCTTTTGCATGAAATACCTTTACTCCCAGCATAAGCAAGCAATTTTCAAAATGCTTTTAAAAGTAAATAGTGATTATTTTACTTGTTTACCTGTTTGTGATTACCATGGAATCCTGTCACCATCATTTTTAAGCTTGTAAAGCAAATAATGAAATATTGACTTAGTAGGAAAAAATATTTTGGAAGTATCGTGATAAATGATGAAGAAAATATTTTGCAAAGTGATGGTTAGCACACGGTTGATGGTACCTATTAAATTCCATCATATTTTTTTATTCCTACTATGGAAGTCAATGGTGACTATCTGCTGTGGGTTTACCATCATTCCTCAAAATACCTTCTTTTGTGTTACTCAGAAAAAAACTAATCCTCGTGTTGTTGTAAGCCTGTATGCATGAGTAAATGATGACAGAATTATCATCATAAATTGAAATATCCCTTTAAACTGTATTTCCCCCCTTAAACCTAAACTTATTTTCCTACAGCAAGTCATTTAGGTAATCAAGAAAATACTTTACCCGTTGTCTTTGTGAGTTAAACAAATACAGCTACGCTTCCAGGTCTGTCGACGTTGCTGTGGTTTTTCGACAGCTGTAGTATGAAGGGTAGCGAATGAATGAATACATTGCAAAAAATCATTTCTTACTTGTTATTTCGAACTGTTTTAACTATACAAATATCTAGAAAGTCTTAAAATAAGATGCATTTTTTGATGAGCAAAATGCCCTAAGAAAATAAACCTAGCCTTTAGGGAGAAAAAACTCAGAATTTGGGCTTAAAACAAGCAAATAAATCTGCCAAAGGGGTAAGAAACAAATCTAGATATAAACACTTAATTCAAGAAAAATTGTCGTAGCCCATTGGCAGATTTGTTGGCTTGTTTAATGTACATGCATGTACAATATTTCAATTTGTCTTGTATTTATTAGCATTTTGTATTGCCCAACGCTGTCTAGGTTGTTTAACTGTTGTCATTTTCTTATAAAAGCCTTTATAATTTATTAGTTTGGATGATTGCCATTCCCGAGAACCTCTTATATTGGAAGTAAAAGAATCATCTAAGCATTATTTTGTGCTCTTAGACATGTAGCCGTTTGATTGTGGTTCTATTTAATGGCTAGTCTATTCGTTTGGAATGGTCAAACGGCTATTAGATTTTCACTGACAGCCCAAATTAAGCCTTGTTTTAGCCTAGACACTTATTCGCTGTCTATTAAAAGTTATGTAGTCGTTGAATAGCCGCTTTTTTGATGACTAATGTATTCTTGGGCCGTGGTTAGACGTCTCTTGGATTTTACGTAAAACGACAAGCGAATCTATTTTTAACACAAAGGTCAGGGGAGAGCGCGAACGCAGTGCCCCACTATCAGAAATTTTGCAGTCGAGATTCCCACATTTGGGGAATTCGCAAAGGGTCAGCCCAACCGGAGTGCAATGGCTGAGCCTCGCCCTGGGTGAACCACCTTCATGATCATGGTGTCTCCCCTGCCAGGTAAGTATGAGCGACACCCTTTGAGGCCAGACGGCCGCATCTTCCTGTGACCGATCACATCGACGGCGCCCCCGGAGGCCGTCCGACTAACATTTCATTTACTGTGTGTGACCAGGTGGAAAGCGCACGAAGCCACGTCTGAGACCAAACATTCTTCGAGATCTACCCTGTTTTTATTCCGTTTCCAGCCCGGTTGAACCGTGTAGAGTGAAATATGTGAAACAATTTAAATCAAATGGATTTAAATTGCGCATTCAAATATATGGTTTCGTTATTACAAAGTAACTTTACGTGGAATAGAAACAAAGAAATGTACAGAGCAATCAAGAAACAACGAAAGCATAGCAATTTTAGAACGTGGATAAATAAAAACACAGGGCTCAATGACTTACCCGTTGTCGTTGTGAGTTAAACAAGTACAGCTATGCTTCCAGGTCTGTCGACGTTGCTGTGGTGTTTCGACAGCTGTAGTATGAAGGGTAGTGAAAAAAGTTTTCAGGTGTTTTTAACATTCCAATCGGTCTCGTTCGCTTTTGTTGCGCCTTCAGCTGTGTCGAGGATGTTTAATTCGTCCTCGTATCACCTCCGCAAACTTGTAAAGAAAATAATTAAATACATTACAAAAACATTTCTTTATCAGCGTGTTCATTTCCACGCAAGCTTTTCGTTAAACCAATAAAGCCAACGAAACCACAGCAATTTTAAAACACACGGATTAGAAAAAACACCGTCACTCACGCACAAAAGAAGCAAATTCTTTTTTTATACTTGACTTATTTATCCCCGAGATGGGGAGCGCACCATTCATGGAAACACTGCAATACCATGTTGATGCATGGAGTGGAAGGAGCAAGCTCCGCTTCCATTTCCGAAGGTCAAAAATCCATTTAACATATAGTCTCCGGATAGGAGACGTATCAGACATTAAACTGATAAGAACAGATACTACACTTGATCTTAGCCAAAAGGCCGAGAAGCGATACCGGAATAGACGCAGCCAAAGGGGGAGCCGGCGAAGGCGCTGGCTTTTGGGGTGGAGGCTAGCGGGCATTTAACTCTATACGTTCTCATTGTATAACCCAGAGGTAGAACGTTGAGCTAGCAAATCAGAAGTTCATGTTTTAATGCAGGATCTGATCCACGCTCATGAGAGAGAGAGAGAGAGAGAGAGAGAGATAGAGAGAATTTAGAATTTTCAAAAAACCTTTATTACAAATTAAAACATTTTCATAACCTCAAATCAGAAAAAACAAAGAAAAAATATATATAGTAACGGAAATAACAAAAAAATAAGCCAACATAGGAGCAAAGAACAAATCATCTTCAATAACCAGACACAGAGCTCCTCCATAATACCAAATCAATTCAAAAGAAAGAAGATCATTCATTGCTTTAAAGTATCTAAAACCAATAAGGATTCTAGATTTAACTTATTTTAAAAACTGCTAATGTATCATGGCTTCCGGGTCTGTCAACGTTGCTGTGGTTTTTCGACAGCTGTAATATGAAGGGTAGAGTGAAAAAAAATATTTAAGTGTTTTGAACATCCCAATTTGTTCGTTTACTTAGTATTTTCTTAATGTTTTCGAGTTAAAAAATAATTCTTAAATCGAGATACATTTACTTAATAAGCAAAGTGGCTTAGAATTTAAGTCTTGTTTACTGAAATAAATTCTAAAATGTAATAGGTTAAGGCTTAAAACAAGTAAAAATATCTGCCAGTGGGGTAAGAAAAATAAACCTAAATTGAGTTTATTATTGAATTAAGTTGAAACTAGAATTAAGTTTATTTTTCTTACCCCGCTGGCAGATATTTTTTATTTGTTTTAAATATAAACCTGTTGATTTTTATAATTTATTTCAATTATTTTACAAAGTATGCGATCTGATTTTTTTAATCGCGGTGTTTCTTTTATTCCTCGTTTCTTTTCCGTGCATTTGCTTTATTTATTTATTTTTGCTTGTTGCATTTAAATGCACATTTGATTTGTTGCCACATTATTATGTGTTAATGTATTTTTTAACATGTTTATCAACAAAAAGTGCGTTATTATAATTAATTATATAGCTGTGAAATATATACAAGAATTCCCAGCAAAAACAAAACGTTTTTATAACAATTTTCTATTACAATACATAATATCTTAAGCCACTTTGCTTACCAAGTAAATGTATCTCCATTTAAGCATTGTCAGATATTCACTAGAAAACAAGACAAAAACAGTAAGTAAGATATTAATTTACTTTTTTCTTTCAAACATAAATTTACAGACGGCTGGAAATTTTTAATAAAATAACTAGCCATACCTATTCGGGTCTGCTCCCGTTTGCTGTGATGACGGGGGACTTAGTCCAAAGCACATTTTGAGGAATACTTACACATTTTACTTCTTATTTCTTTGAAATTAATTATGCATACACTATGGATTAAAAATGTCCCGACTGCGAACCTGATAAAACCCAGGTAAAAAGCAAATACAAATAAACCATTTTGATTTAGCAAAAGTTTACAAATAAATGCACTCCTTGCACACAACAAGCACGTCTAGTTACCATTCATATTTTGCGTGATTTAAGTTTCGTCGCATACATTTTGGAAGGCACACGATAAAAACAAAATAAGGCTTTTAATGTATGCCGACCTCATTCTCCGTTGAGGGCTTATCAATCATAATAAACGCTGTTAACTCTTCTCATTGAATGGTCTAAATCCAATGCTGGTAAAGAAATCAAATGTGCATTTAAACGCAACAAGCAAGCCGTAAAGCAATGGATGCAGGCAAACAAACGAGGAATAGCACATACAACACCACGAGTAGATCATCGGGTCGCATACTTTGGAATTAATAAGAAATAATTATTCAGTCTAAAGAAATAAGAAGTAAAATGTCTAAGTATTTCTCCAAATGTGCACACTCATTACAATAAACGGGAGCAGACACGAATAGTTATGTATGTCTCGTTATTTTATTTAAAATTGATAAGCTGTCTAACATATGATATATTTTGATAATACGAAATGCTAAAAAAATAATATAACACCAATCGACAATATCTGTTATTGTTATTTTTACAAGTAAATTCATGTGTAGGAGAAAACAAAGCAGCTGTCAGTCCATACTATATTGAGTGGCCATCGTAGTGGTGCAACCTGAACGATGTTTTCCCTACTTCCGGTCAAAGCCGCCATTTTGTGAAATAGGCATATAGGTGACGCTGGAGCACGCGGCCATTGTCTCTGTTCAACAAAACAAGTATATATATACACATACGCATATTTTTCCTCAATCAATCACCGAATACAAGGTGCAATTCGATGCCAACTGACCCTTCTCTCTGGTTTCATGTTTGTAAGGAAAATTAAGGGGGAAATTACGATAGCATTTCAGCCAAACATTCATTCGTGCCACGCTGCTTTTCTTTGAACGAAAAAAAACCCTCTGCTCCCCCTACACAATTTCTTCTCCTGTTATTTTATGCTTAAAACAAGCAAATAAATCTGACTACAGGGTAAGAAAAAATTCGTGAACTTTTCCCATAAACACTTAATTCAAGAAAAATTGTCCCACCCCACTGGCCATTTTTTATCCACAATACACATTCGATGTCTGCAGGCACCATTGTCTTTGTTCAACGCAAACAATTCTGTTGCGTTTTTCTTTGAACGAAGTGCTCCGCCTAGATAATTTGACCCATATTCACATGGGTTTGTTTCTCGTTTTTTTTCTTTGAGAACAATCTATATAGCGCCTTCCACAATCGTTTTGGTGTTAGCTTTACGTAAAATAGAAACACAGAAAAGTACTGAGCGATGGAGAGACCACGAACGCGGAACGTATTATGGACCACGGACTGGCAAACAAACTGGCAACCACGCACTAAAGAAGCAAACTCTGATTTTAAACTCACCTTATTTGTCCCCGGAAAGCGCCAGAGTCGATGCACGGAGTGGACGGAACAAGCCTCGCTTCCATAGCCGAAGGTCAAAAATCCATTTAAACGTGTAGTCCCCGGTGTCCACTCGATCTCACCCAAAAAGCCGAGAAGCGATACCGCAATGGCATCCGGAGAAGGCGCTGGCTGTCGGGATGGAGGTTAGCGGGTCAGAGGTCCGGCACTGAAGGTCTGCGTTCATTATTCACCGTGTGCATTTCACTCTATATCCACTTTCTAATGTATAGCACTTGATAAGGATTAACAGTTTAAAAACAGAAATGCAAGACATCAGAAAATACATTTATTTTTTACTTTCATAACATGAGAGGTGTCATACAATAACAAATATGAGCTTTAAAATCACATTCCTAAGTTAAAAATATACATAAAAATAGATATATGGATCATTACACAAATCACTACTCAAAGGACCTATGTTAAATAACTGCTTCAATATTAATTAACAATAACATTTGGCCAAGGCAGTCCTTGTAAATAGACATATAAATAGACAAATAAAATCATGACATATATGCCGTAGAGCCTGAGATAGAGAAAAATAATAAGGAATTCTGCTTTTACTACCATCTCAGAAATATTGCCAGAATTAGAGGTTTTGTCTCAAGACAGGACTTAGAGAAACTTGTTCATGCTTTCATCACCAGCAGGGCCGATTATTGCAATGGTCAATGGATTTAAAAAGTACTGTTTCTTGTTTAAAAACCACTTCATGGCTACAATACATGACAGATATGCTAATCGAATATGAAACCGATTACTCGGATCAATAGGATCAGGTCATTTAGAAAAAACAAGGGTTCACTCAAAACAAGGTGCCTCAGCATTCAGTTATTATCAGCTTTCAGAAGAGATCAGATGTGCTTCAACAGTAGACACTTTTAAATCTAGATTAAAAACACATCAGTTTAACTTTGCATTTACTGAATGATTTAAAACAGTACGAATAAAACAGTACAAAAGAATAAAACAGTATGAACCTTACCTGTTATAAAGGGAATGAAGCTTACGGTATGGTGCTTACCTGCAGAAATAAATAAAGTACAATAAGAACACACAGAACTTCAATTTTCAAAATTATTTTAACATTAAATGATGATTATTTTACTGGTTTACCTGTTTGTGATTACCACAGGATCCCGTCACCTGGCTGCGGTCTTCATTTGGTGAACGGTTCTTCACTCATAATTGACCTATACAAGAAATAGAGAAGAATAATAAGCAATTCTGCTTTTACATGTAGATGTGTGCCCCAAGAACACAGACACACCGGCTCCAAAAAGTTTAAACAGTACACATTTCTGTTATTTTAATGTGGCAAATGTGTCAGCTTTAAAAGAAGCATACATTACCTTTTAAAGAGGAAATACCTTTTGCATGAAATACCTTTACTCCCAGCATAAGCAAGCAATTTTCAAAATGCTTTTAAAAGTAAATAGTGATTATTTTACTTGTTTACCTGTTTGTGATTACCATGGAATCCTGTCACCATCATTTTTAAGCTTGTAAAGCAAATAATGAAATATTGACTTAGTAGGAAAAAATATTTTGGAAGTATCGTGATAAATGATGAAGAAAATATTTTGCAAAGTGATGGTTAGCACACGGTTGATGGTACCTATTAAATTCCATCATATTTTTTTATTCCTACTATGGAAGTCAATGGTGACTATCTGCTGTGGGTTTACCATCATTCCTCAAAATACCTTCTTTTGTGTTACTCAGAAAAAAACTAATCCTCGTGTTGTTGTAAGCCTGTATGCATGAGTAAATGATGACAGAATTATCATCATAAATTGAAATATCCCTTTAAACTGTATTTCCCCCCTTAAACCTAAACTTATTTTCCTACAGCAAGTCATTTAGGTAATCAAGAAAATACTTTACCCGTTGTCTTTGTGAGTTAAACAAATACAGCTACGCTTCCAGGTCTGTCGACGTTGCTGTGGTTTTTCGACAGCTGTAGTATGAAGGGTAGCGAATGAATGAATACATTGCAAAAAATCATTTCTTACTTGTTATTTCGAACTGTTTTAACTATACAAATATCTAGAAAGTCTTAAAATAAGATGCATTTTTTGATGAGCAAAATGCCCTAAGAAAATAAACCTAGCCTTTAGGGAGAAAAAACTCAGAATTTGGGCTTAAAACAAGCAAATAAATCTGCCAAAGGGGTAAGAAACAAATCTAGATATAAACACTTAATTCAAGAAAAATTGTCGTAGCCCATTGGCAGATTTGTTGGCTGGTTTAATGTACATGCATGTACAATATTTCAATTTGTCTTGTATTTATTAGCATTTTGTATTGCCCAACGCTGTCTAGGTTGTTTAACTGTTGTCATTTTCTTATAAAAGCCTTTATAATTTATTAGTTTGGATGATTGCCATTCCCGAGAACCTCTTATATTGGAAGTAAAAGAATCATCTAAGCATTATTTTGTGCTCTTAGACATGTAGCCGTTTGATTGTGGTTCTATTTAATGGCTAGTCTATTCGTTTGGAATGGTCAAACGGCTATTAGATTTTCACTGACAGCCCAAATTAAGCCTTGTTTTAGCCTAGACACTTATTCGCTGTCTATTAAAAGTTATGTAGTCGTTGAATAGCCGCTTTTTTGATGACTAATGTATTCTTGGGCCGTGGTTAGACGTCTCTTGGATTTTACGTAAAACGACAAGCGAATCTATTTTTAACACAAAGGTCAGGGGAGAGCGCGAACGCAGTCCCCCACTATCAGAAATTTTGCAGTCGAGATTCCCACATTTGGGGAATTCGCAAAGGGTCAGCCCAACCGGAGTGCAATGGCTGAGCCTCGCCCTGGGTGAACCACCTTCATGATCATGGTGTCTCCCCTGCCAGGTAAGTATGAGCGACACCCTTTGAGGCCAGACGGCCGCATCTTCCTGTGACCGATCACATCGACGGCGCCCCCGGAGGCCGTCCGACTAACATTTCATTTACTGTGTGTGACCAGGTGGAAAGCGCACGAAGCCACGTCTGAGACCAAACATTCTTCGAGATCTACCCTGTTTTTATTCCGTTTCCAGCCCGGTTGAACCGTGTAGAGTGAAATATGTGAAACAATTTAAATCAAATGGATTTAAATTGCGCATTCAAATATATGGTTTCGTTATTACAAAGTAACTTTACGTGGAATAGAAACAAAGAAATGTACAGAGCAATCAAGAAACAACGAAAGCATAGCAATTTTAGAACGTGGATAAATAAAAACACAGGGCTCAATGACTTACCCGTTGTCGTTGTGAGTTAAACAAGTACAGCTATGCTTCCAGGTCTGTCGACGTTGCTGTGGTGTTTCGACAGCTGTAGTATGAAGGGTAGTGAAAAAAGTTTTCAGGTGTTTTTAACATTCCAATCGGTCTCGTTCGCTTTTGTTGCGCCTTCAGCTGTGTCGAGGATGTTTAATTCGTCCTCGTATCACCTCCGCAAACTTGTAAAGAAAATAATTAAATACATTACAAAAACATTTCTTTATCAGCGTGTTCATTTCCACGCAAGCTTTTCGTTAAACCAATAAAGCCAACGAAACCACAGCAATTTTAAAACACACGGATTAGAAAAAACACCGTCACTCACGCACAAAAGAAGCAAATTCTTTTTTTATACTTGACTTATTTATCCCCGAGATGGGGAGCGCACCATTCATGGAAACACTGCAATACCATGTTGATGCATGGAGTGGAAGGAGCAAGCTCCGCTTCCATTTCCGAAGGTCAAAAATCCATTTAACATATAGTCCCCGGATAGGAGACGTATCAGACATTAAACTGATAAGAACAGATACTACACTTGATCTTAGCCAAAAGGCCGAGAAGCGATACCGGAATAGACGCAGCCAAAGGGGGAGCCGGCGAAGGCGCTGGCTTTTGGGGTGGAGGCTAGCGGGCATTTAACTCTATACGTTCTCATTGTATAACCCAGAGGTAGAACGTTGAGCTAGCAAATCAGAAGTTCATGTTTTAATGCAGGATCTGATCCACGCTCATGAGAGAGAGAGAGAGAGAGAGAGAGAGATAGAGAGAATTTAGAATTTTCAAAAAACCTTTATTACAAATTAAAACATTTTCATAACCTCAAATCAGAAAAAACAAAGAAAAAATATATATAGTAACGGAAATAACAAAAAAATAAGCCAACATAGGAGCAAAGAACAAATCATCTTCAATAACCAGACACAGAGCTCCTCCATAATACCAAATCAATTCAAAAGAAAGAAGATCATTCATTGCTTTAAAGTATCTAAAACCAATAAGGATTCTAGATTTAACTTATTTTAAAAACTGCTAATGTATCATGGCTTCCGGGTCTGTCAACGTTGCTGTGGTTTTTCGACAGCTGTAATATGAAGGGTAGAGTGAAAAAAAATATTTAAGTGTTTTGAACATCCCAATTTGTTCGTTTACTTAGTATTTTCTTAATGTTTTCGAGTTAAAAAATAATTCTTAAATCGAGATACATTTACTTAATAAGCAAAGTGGCTTAGAATTTAAGTCTTGTTTACTGAAATAAATTCTAAAATGTAATAGGTTAAGGCTTAAAACAAGTAAAAATATCTGCCAGTGGGGTAAGAAAAATAAACCTAAATTGAGTTTATTATTGAATTAAGTTGAAACTAGAATTAAGTTTATTTTTCTTACCCCGCTGGCAGATATTTTTTATTTGTTTTAAATATAAACCTGTTGATTTTTATAATTTATTTCAATTATTTTACAAAGTATGCGATCTGATTTTTTTAATCGCGGTGTTTCTTTTATTCCTCGTTTCTTTTCCGTGCATTTGCTTTATTTATTTATTTTTGCTTGTTGCATTTAAATGCACATTTGATTTGTTGCCACATTATTATGTGTTAATGTATTTTTTAACATGTTTATCAACAAAAAGTGCGTTATTATAATTAATTATATAGCTGTGAAATATATACAAGAATTCCCAGCAAAAACAAAACGTTTTTATAACAATTTTCTATTACAATACATAATATCTTAAGCCACTTTGCTTACCAAGTAAATGTATCTCCATTTAAGCATTGTCAGATATTCACTAGAAAACAAGACAAAAACAGTAAGTAAGATATTAATTTACTTTTTTCTTTCAAACATAAATTTACAGACGGCTGGAAATTTTTAATAAAATAACTAGCCATACCTATTCGGGTCTGCTCCCGTTTGCTGTGATGACGGGGGACTTAGTCCAAAGCACATTTTGAGGAATACTTACACATTTTACTTCTTATTTCTTTGAAATTAATTATGCATACACTATGGATTAAAAATGTCCCGACTGCGAACCTGATAAAACCCAGGTAAAAAGCAAATACAAATAAACCATTTTGATTTAGCAAAAGTTTACAAATAAATGCACTCCTTGCACACAACAAGCACGTCTAGTTACCATTCATATTTTGCGTGATTTAAGTTTCGTCGCATACATTTTGGAAGGCACACGATAAAAACAAAATAAGGCTTTTAATGTATGCCGACCTCATTCTCCGTTGAGGGCTTATCAATCATAATAAACGCTGTTAACTCTTCTCATTGAATGGTCTAAATCCAATGCTGGTAAAGAAATCAAATGTGCATTTAAACGCAACAAGCAAGCCGTAAAGCAATGGATGCAGGCAAACAAACGAGGAATAGCACATACAACACCACGATTAGATCATCGGGTCGCATACTTTGGAATTAATAAGAAATAATTATTCAGTCTAAAGAAATAAGAAGTAAAATGTCTAAGTATTTCTCCAAATGTGCACACTCATTACAATAAACGGGAGCAGACACGAATAGTTATGTATGTCTCGTTATTTTATTTAAAATTGATAAGCTGTCTAACATATGATATATTTTGATAATACGAAATGCTAAAAAAATAATATAACACCAATCGACAATATCTGTTATTGTTATTTTTACAAGTAAATTCATGTGTAGGAGAAAACAAAGCAGCTGTCAGTCCATACTATATTGAGTGGCCATCGTAGTGGTGCAACCTGAACGATGTTTTCCCTACTTCCGGTCAAAGCCGCCATTTTGTGAAATAGGCATATAGGTGACGCTGGAGCACGCGGCCATTGTCTCTGTTCAACAAAACAAGTATATATATACACATACGCATATTTTTCCTCAATCAATCACCGAATACAAGGTGCAATTCGATGCCAACTGACCCTTCTCTCTGGTTTCATGTTTGTAAGGAAAATTAAGGGGGAAATTACGATAGCATTTCAGCCAAACATTCATTCGTGCCACGCTGCTTTTCTTTGAACGAAAAAAAACCCTCTGCTCCCCCTACACAATTTCTTCTCCTGTTATTTTATGCTTAAAACAAGCAAATAAATCTGACTACAGGGTAAGAAAAAATTCGTGAACTTTTCCCATAAACACTTAATTCAAGAAAAATTGTCCCACCCCACTGGCCATTTTTTATCCACAATACACATTCGATGTCTGCAGGCACCATTGTCTTTGTTCAACGCAAACAATTCTGTTGCGTTTTTCTTTGAACGAAGTGCTCCGCCTAGATAATTTGACCCATATTCACATGGGTTTGTTTCTCGTTTTTTTTCTTTGAGAACAATCTATATAGCGCCTTCCACAATCGTTTTGGTGTTAGCTTTACGTAAAATAGAAACACAGAAAAGTACTGAGCGATGGAGAGACCACGAACGCGGAACGTATTATGGACCACGGACTGGCAAACAAACTGGCAACCACGCACTAAAGAAGCAAACTCTGATTTTAAACTCACCTTATTTGTCCCCGGAAAGCGCCAGAGTCGATGCACGGAGTGGACGGAACAAGCCTCGCTTCCATAGCCGAAGGTCAAAAATCCATTTAAACGTGTAGTCCCCGGTGTCCACTCGATCTCACCCAAAAAGCCGAGAAGCGATACCGCAATGGCATCCGGAGAAGGCGCTGGCTGTCGGGATGGAGGTTAGCGGGTCAGAGGTCCGGCACTGAAGGTCTGCGTTCATTATTCACCGTGTGCATTTCACTCTATATCCACTTTCTAATGTATAGCACTTGATAAGGATTAACAGTTTAAAAACAGAAATGCAAGACATCAGAAAATACATTTATTTTTTACTTTCATAACATGAGAGGTGTCATACAATAACAAATATGAGCTTTAAAATCACATTCCTAAGTTAAAAATATACATAAAAATAGATATATGGATCATTACACAAATCACTACTCAAAGGACCTATGTTAAATAACTGCTTCAATATTAATTAACAATAACATTTGGCCAAGGCAGTCCTTGTAAATAGACATATAAATAGACAAATAAAATCATGACATATATGCCGTAGAGCCTGAGATAGAGAAAAATAATAAGGAATTCTGCTTTTACTACCATCTCAGAAATATTGCCAGAATTAGAGGTTTTGTCTCAAGACAGGACTTAGAGAAACTTGTTCATGCTTTCATCACCAGCAGGGCCGATTATTGCAATGGTCAATGGATTTAAAAAGTACTGTTTCTTGTTTAAAAACCACTTCATGGCTACAATACATGACAGATATGCTAATCGAATATGAAACCGATTACTCGGATCAATAGGATCAGGTCATTTAGAAAAAACAAGGGTTCACTCAAAACAAGGTGCCTCAGCATTCAGTTATTATCAGCTTTCAGAAGAGATCAGATGTGCTTCAACAGTAGACACTTTTAAATCTAGATTAAAAACACATCAGTTTAACTTTGCATTTACTGAATGATTTAAAACAGTACGAATAAAACAGTACAAAAGAATAAAACAGTATGAACCTTACCTGTTATAAAGGGAATGAAGCTTACGGTATGGTGCTTACCTGCAGAAATAAATAAAGTACAATAAGAACACACAGAACTTCAATTTTCAAAATTATTTTAACATTAAATGATGATTATTTTACTGGTTTACCTGTTTGTGATTACCACAGGATCCCGTCACCTGGCTGCGGTCTTCATTTGGTGAACGGTTCTTCACTCATAATTGACCTATACAAGAAATAGAGAAGAATAATAAGCAATTCTGCTTTTACATGTAGATGTGTGCCCCAAGAACACAGACACACCGGCTCCAAAAAGTTTAAACAGTACACATTTCTGTTATTTTAATGTGGCAAATGTGTCAGCTTTAAAAGAAGCATACATTACCTTTTAAAGAGGAAATACCTTTTGCATGAAATACCTTTACTCCCAGCATAAGCAAGCAATTTTCAAAATGCTTTTAAAAGTAAATAGTGATTATTTTACTTGTTTACCTGTTTGTGATTACCATGGAATCCTGTCACCATCATTTTTAAGCTTGTAAAGCAAATAATGAAATATTGACTTAGTAGGAAAAATTATTTTGGAAGTATCGTGATAAATGATGAAGAAAATATTTTGCAAAGTGATGGTTAGCACACGGTTGATGGTACCTATTAAATTCCATCATATTTTTTTATTCCTACTATGGAAGTCAATGGTGACTATCTGCTGTGGGTTTACCATCATTCCTCAAAATACCTTCTTTTGTGTTACTCAGAAAAAAACTAATCCTCGTGTTGTTGTAAGCCTGTATGCATGAGTAAATGATGACAGAATTATCATCATAAATTGAAATATCCCTTTAAACTGTATTTCCCCCCTTAAACCTAAACTTATTTTCCTACAGCAAGTCATTTAGGTAATCAAGAAAATACTTTACCCGTTGTCTTTGTGAGTTAAACAAATACAGCTACGCTTCCAGGTCTGTCGACGTTGCTGTGGTTTTTCGACAGCTGTAGTATGAAGGGTAGCGAATGAATGAATACATTGCAAAAAATCATTTCTTACTTGTTATTTCGAACTGTTTTAACTATACAAATATCTAGAAAGTCTTAAAATAAGATGCATTTTTTGATGAGCAAAATGCCCTAAGAAAATAAACCTAGCCTTTAGGGAGAAAAAACTCAGAATTTGGGCTTAAAACAAGCAAATAAATCTGCCAAAGGGGTAAGAAACAAATCTAGATATAAACACTTAATTCAAGAAAAATTGTCGTAGCCCATTGGCAGATTTGTTGGCTGGTTTAATGTACATGCATGTACAATATTTCAATTTGTCTTGTATTTATTAGCATTTTGTATTGCCCAACGCTGTCTAGGTTGTTTAACTGTTGTCATTTTCTTATAAAAGCCTTTATAATTTATTAGTTTGGATGATTGCCATTCCCGAGAACCTCTTATATTGGAAGTAAAAGAATCATCTAAGCATTATTTTGTGCTCTTAGACATGTAGCCGTTTGATTGTGGTTCTATTTAATGGCTAGTCTATTCGTTTGGAATGGTCAAACGGCTATTAGATTTTCACTGACAGCCCAAATTAAGCCTTGTTTTAGCCTAGACACTTATTCGCTGTCTATTAAAAGTTATGTAGTCGTTGAATAGCCGCTTTTTTGATGACTAATGTATTCTTGGGCCGTGGTTAGACGTCTCTTGGATTTTACGTAAAACGACAAGCGAATCTATTTTTAACACAAAGGTCAGGGGAGAGCGCGAACGCAGTCCCCCACTATCAGAAATTTTGCAGTCGAGATTCCCACATTTGGGGAATTCGCAAAGGGTCAGCCCAACCGGAGTGCAATGGCTGAGCCTCGCCCTGGGTGAACCACCTTCATGATCATGGTGTCTCCCCTGCCAGGTAAGTATGAGCGACACCCTTTGAGGCCAGACGGCCGCATCTTCCTGTGACCGATCACATCGACGGCGCCCCCGGAGGCCGTCCGACTAACATTTCATTTACTGTGTGTGACCAGGTGGAAAGCGCACGAAGCCACGTCTGAGACCAAACATTCTTCGAGATCTACCCTGTTTTTATTCCGTTTCCAGCCCGGTTGAACCGTGTAGAGTGAAATATGTGAAACAATTTAAATCAAATGGATTTAAATTGCGCATTCAAATATATGGTTTCGTTATTACAAAGTAACTTTACGTGGAATAGAAACAAAGAAATGTACAGAGCAATCAAGAAACAACGAAAGCATAGCAATTTTAGAACGTGGATAAATAAAAACACAGGGCTCAATGACTTACCCGTTGTCGTTGTGAGTTAAACAAGTACAGCTATGCTTCCAGGTCTGTCGACGTTGCTGTGGTGTTTCGACAGCTGTAGTATGAAGGGTAGTGAAAAAAGTTTTCAGGTGTTTTTAACATTCCAATCGGTCTCGTTCGCTTTTGTTGCGCCTTCAGCTGTGTCGAGGATGTTTAATTCGTCCTCGTATCACCTCCGCAAACTTGTAAAGAAAATAATTAAATACATTACAAAAACATTTCTTTATCAGCGTGTTCATTTCCACGCAAGCTTTTCGTTAAACCAATAAAGCCAACGAAACCACAGCAATTTTAAAACACACGGATTAGAAAAAACACCGTCACTCACGCACAAAAGAAGCAAATTCTTTTTTTATACTTGACTTATTTATCCCCGAGATGGGGAGCGCACCATTCATGGAAACACTGCAATACCATGTTGATGCATGGAGTGGAAGGAGCAAGCTCCGCTTCCATTTCCGAAGGTCAAAAATCCATTTAACATATAGTCTCCGGATAGGAGACGTATCAGACATTAAACTGATAAGAACAGATTTTTTTTTTTTTCTATTTTTGTTTATTGAAACAAGATCATCATATAAATAACAGCACATGCTGTAAACAAGTCAGGTTACATAAAACATTTTATACCCCTGCACATGCAGGTCTAAAAACAAAAAATAGATCTGAAATAAAACATAATTTTAATGAGGATTAAAAACGCAATTTAAATCCTGAAACTCTAAAACACAAAATATAAGATATCCACATGCTATTTAAAAGCACCTCTATACAATTTATGTTATCTTTAAAACCATACCAGGATAAAAAACAGTGTTAAAATAGCATTTAAAACAGTAATTTGTAAGCCTCTAATCAGTAAAAGCAAGATAAAATGGGGTGAAAACAGTGTTCTATTATACTGGACCGGGGAGGTGAGCCTTCCCTTCCGGCCCACCCCTGGCCCTCAGTTTCAAGCCATCAGACCCTGCTTCAGGGACCCAGAGGAGATCCCCACCCGCTGGCCCGCTGTTCCCGTAGCCAATGGTGGTGAGGGTGCATCTACGGGCGACCAGGGTCGGTGGCGGCCAGGACCCTCTCTGTGGCAACCCCGGCCCCCCCATCCGAATGATTAGGTGCGGTGCCCCTGCAGCATGTACTCGACCGTCCTTACAGTGGCGTGGAGGGGCACCGTCACCCGTTTCCCCACCAGCAGGTTTCTGGCAGTCCAGATTGCATGCTTTATAGCGTTCAGGGTGAGCCAGAGCTGTGTAAACTGTTTTTTTGTTAAGTCCTTCATGCTCCAGCCCACCCCTAGGACGGCGAGTTTGTAGTCCATCTGGACTCCACCCGCTGGCAGGCACGGGAAAACTAGGGGGCCGGTCGCGGTCCACTGGTCCTGTGCAGCGCCGCACTCCCAGAGGACATGCCGCACGGTCTCCTGTTGATCACACCCAGGCCGTGGGCATTTTGCGTTGGTGGACATGCCCCTGGAGTGCATAACCGCCCTGGTCGGGAGGATCTCATGGGCCGCCATCCACGAAAGGTCCTTATGCCGGTTCTGGAGGGCAGGGTGGGCTGCGTTCCTCCACGCAGTCTTTGCCTCGTTCTCCATTAGGCCTGACACTGGGCTCACCTTCTCCCGATCCTGCACAACAGAGATTATTTTTTTATGATTAGTTAAAACGTTCAAATTTTGGTTTTCACAATCATATTTCTTTAAAAATTTCTTAATAAAACCATATTCTTTTGGCAAGTTAAAAGACACTGGGGCTCTGAGATCTACTTTTAAAACTTTTAAAGTGCGTAAATACGACCCCATCCAAAACTTAACCATTGCTGTGGTCGCACTACTTGATGGGGCCGTAGCGTACTTGATGTGTAATGCTGTGAAATTACTCCCTAAAAACAAGCTGAGGTCCGGAAGACCTTTCCCTCCGTTTTCCTTTCTCTTTTTGATGATTTCTCTTCGTGTCCTCTCCCACTTAGAACCCCAAAGGAAATAAAAAACTGCTCTTTCTACAGCTAAAATGAAGAACCTGGGGGGGCTAAAAACAGAACACAATAATAAAAACAGGGGTAAAATCACAGCTTTAAAAACTAAAATCTTTCCCTCCATAGTCAAAGTCCTCAGTCCCCACAGTCCTAGTCGCTGTCTCACTTTGCCTAAAATTCCACTCCAGTTACCACTTCCCCCACCCTCACTGTCAAATTTTACACCTAAAATTTTTATGTCCGTTTTTCTGAGTGTCACGTCCAGTCCTCCCAAGTCTATATCACCCAACTGTCCAAAGAGCTGGGCCTCAGACTTGTTCCTGTTTAATATTGAGCCTGAGGCCTGTCCATAAAAGTCTGTTAACTCCAAAGCTCTCCGGACAGATAAAAAGTCAGTAGTTAAAATTGTCACGTCATCCATATATAACACACATTTTGTTGTCACTCCTCCCATTCCTGGTACTTTAAAACCTTCGATCCGTTGGTCCCTTCTCAAGAGCTGTGCCAGTGGCTCTATGCAAGCCACATACAGGAGCGGAGATAACGGGCAGCCCTGACGGACGCCGCTGTGTATATTGACAGCATTTGTTAGATGCCCGTTAACAAGGATTTTGCTGGTTATATCGTTATACAGCAATCCCACCCATGCTAAGAACCTCCCTGGGAACCCCATTTTACACAGTACCTGCAAAAGGTACTGGTGCGAGACACGGTCAAAAGCTTTTTCAAAGTCTAAATTTAACACTATTAGGCCAATGTTTCTGTCTCTCGCAAAACAGATGACGTCTCTAATCAATATCAGGCTGTCTGTGATCCTCTTCCCGGGCACAGCGCATGCTTGATCCGGGTGGATCACATCTTTTAAAAACATAGACATTCGTGATGCTAAAAGCTTACTAAAAAGTTTACAGTCAAGGTTTAAAAGGCTGATTGGTCTCCACGTTTTCAAATCGGTCTTATCCCCTTTTTTGTGTAGAAGTGAAACAATACCTATTCTAAAACTGTCAGGGAGTCGGTCCAGTCTGTCAAAGTCATTAAAAGCCTTTAAAAGTTCTGGTGCTAAAATGTCCCAAAATTTTGCATAAAACTCCACCGGAAGGCCATCACTTCCCGGTGACTTACCTGTTTTGAAATCCTTCATGCCTTTAGTGAGCTCTAAAATAGTAAAATCTTGGGTTAAAACATCACACTCATTATCAATTTTCTTATTTAAGTTTTCCAGAACTTTACTTATTGCTTCATCAGTTACTTCTTTCTTTTTGTATAAATCCTTATAAAATGTTTCCACTTCCTCTAAAATTCCTTCAGTGTTACTGACTTCCTTGTCGCCATTTTTAAGTTTAGCTATTAGCCCCTTGTTTGTTATAATTTTCTTAAAAAAGTATCGTGTACATTTTTCACCTTCTTCTATATCTTTTTCTTGACTCCTTAAAATCACCCCTTTATTTCTTTCTTTTTCGATCTCAGCCATTTTCTTCTTAACCTCTTTTAATTCTTCATTAAAATCAAAGCCCTCATTTACTAACTTAAAATACTTTTGTAGTCTTTTTTGCAGTCCCAACATGCATCGCTTTTCTTTGTTCTTTTTTTCCGTCCCTTTCTGTCTAAAAAACAGTTTTGTCCGATGCTTCACCATTTCCCACCACTGTGCATGTGAATCAAAAAAGTCCTGGAGGGTCTGCCATTGACTGAATTGCTCCCTGTATTCTCTAACTATCTCCTCGTTCTGCAACAGGGAGCAATTCAGTTTCCAGATCCCTCTCCCTATCGTCAGGTTGCTGGTGAGGGAAAGTGTGCAAGACAACATAGCGTGATCAGTAAAAAACAAGGGTGTTAATCTAGCATCAGTTGGCGGACAGTCGCGCACGAAGATGTAGTCGATGCGCGAGGCATTGGTGCCATCACCACTGACCCAGGTGTAGCCCGGCTCTCTTGGATGCAAAGTCTTAAAACAGTCAACTAATTTAAAATCCTTAACCAAACTTTGCATTAAAACTGACGTCTTGTCAACCTTAAAATCTTCCCCTGCCCTCTTCCTGTCTGTCTTAGCTAAGACACAATTAAAATCCCCCCCAACCACTAAAGGTGCCCTCCCAAGCATGTGGGACTGCAGTTCCTCTAAAAGCTCATACCTATCATTTTTACCTGTAAAACCATACACATTTAACACTTTAAAATCTCTATCTAAAAAAGTCAAGTTTGCTAAAATGGCCCGTCCATCTCTCACCACCGTGCTCCCCTTCACCAAGATATGAGGGTTATTTAGTAAAATCGCCACTCCGTCGTTTTTGTTAAAATTTGACCCGCTCCATATGGAGGGTCCCGGCGTCCATTTCTCCTCCCACATCCTGTAACTAGATAAAAAAGGTAAGCCACATTCTTGTAATAAAAAGATATCAGACTTTTGAGATTTTAAAAATGATAAAACCATTTGTGCTTTTATCATAGACTTTACACTTCTTACATTAATAGTGGAAATTGTGAGTGCCATGATAAAATTAAGTAAAAAAGGCATGAGCTTAAAGGAAATTAAAACATATTATTTAAAAGACTACGCATTTCGTTGAGGTCATGAAATCTCTTGTGACACTTGCTCCTCTTTAATACTAATAGTTTTAGGTTCAGGAGGAGGAGTGCCTATCACCTTGGGATCCGCAGAGAAATTCTCTTGCGGCTCCTTTGGCGATGATGTTCTCAGCTGTATTTGCAGAAAAGATACCTCATTCGGGGATACTGAGGGCCACACCCTGTCCTCCTCATTGTCACCCGAACTGGTGGACCTCAATTTTTTCTCCTCTGTTTGACACAAAGGGGACCCCGCAGGTCTTTTTTGCAATTGTGCATTTGGTAACCAATCAGAAGTTATATCACCGGTGCTTTCAATATAATTTTCTTCCATTTCTACTTCTGGTACTGTTATCAAAGAGGAGGCGTCTGATTCATCTGACTCCTCCTCTTCCCTTTCCTTGTCTGCCACCACACATAACTTTACCTTGTCTTGTTGGGGGGGAGGAGCTTCATCTTCCCGGCCGTTACTCGCTTCTGGCTCCGCCCCTTGGACCGCCCCCTCCGCTCCGTTTTGGCCAATCCCTGGGCTTGAATGAGTATTTGAAATTCCCTCCAAAACCTCAGGGACCGCCTCTTCCTCTCTGATCGGGTTGTTTGGGGCGGCCATTTTAGCTTTCAGTATGTTGGCAAACGATTTAGGGCAATCTCTATAAAGATGGTTAAATTCCCCACAGAGATTGCACTTCCTGCCATTGGTACATTCATCAAAAACGTGACCAATTTCTCTGCACTTTCCACACACTATTTCCTGGCATGCCTCGGCGAGATGCCCATTTTGGCCACACTTGCGGCACAATTTGGGCATCCCTTGATAATGAATGTAACCTCTATTTTCGCCCAGCACAATCATGGAAGGTATTTGACTCAAGCCGTGAAACCCGCTTGGATTCTCCCATTGTTTAATGGGCACTCTCCAAGCGCAGTTCCAGATGCCGTCTTCATCTAACACCTTAACTGGCTGTCCACGAATAGAGCAATATCTAGCCAACCACACATAAATGTCCTCTCCACTCACAGTTTCATTAAACATCCTGACAATTACTACCTTAAGCGAATTATCAGTCAGTTTCTCCACTGTGAACATGGAAAAATTGGCTTTTAACGTTTCAAACCGAGACCAGAAAACGTTGAGCAGTGAAGCGCTATTAAAACTTAAATCAAATCCACGGTTTTGGGGCAAAGTCAATAAGCAGTTCACGTCAGTCACCGAGAAACCCAACACTTTTTGTACTAACTTACGTGAGAAATCAAGCCTAGACATTACCATTAACGTCCCATCGTTATTTTTATTAAACAAAAAGCGCACGCTATGGTGCCTCCGCATACCGGCCCTAGCAGCCGCCATGCTGGAGGCACCGCCAGCCAATAAATAACTAAAACCAACAATAAATATCTAAAAGATTAAACTACCAAATAAATAACTAAAAAACTACACAAAGCAATAAATAGTAAAAGCGAAAGGAATAAGAGGCACTTACCCGTAGACGCGAGTTTTTCTCCTTTTACGGCGAGATGTTATTTACCCTGAAAAAAACTGTAATTCCGTACAAACAGAAAATGATCCACAAGTATGTCCAAAATTTCCCTCCGTTGGTAAAGATTAATGCCACTGTTTAGCAATAATCTACTTCCCAAACAGAGAAGTCGATCGCAGTCTTAGCCAAAAGGCCGAGAAGCGATACCGGAATAGACGCAGCCAAAGGGGGAGCCGGCGAAGGCGCTGGCTTTTGGGGTGGAGGCTAGCGGGCATTTAACTCTATACGTTCTCATTGTATAACCCAGAGGTAGAACGTTGAGCTAGCAAATCAGAAGTTCATGTTTTAATGCAGGATCTGATCCACGCTCATGAGAGAGAGAGAGAGAGAGAGAGATAGAGAGAATTTAGAATTTTCAAAAAACCTTTATTACAAATTAAAACATTTTCATAACCTCAAATCAGAAAAAACAAAGAAAAAATATATATAGTAACGGAAATAACAAAAAAATAAGCCAACATAGGAGCAAAGAACAAATCATCTTCAATAACCAGACACAGAGCTCCTCCATAATACCAAATCAATTCAAAAGAAAGAAGATCATTCATTGCTTTAAAGTATCTAAAACCAATAAGGATTCTAGATTTAACTTATTTTAAAAACTGCTAATGTATCATGGCTTCCGGGTCTGTCAACGTTGCTGTGGTTTTTCGACAGCTGTAATATGAAGGGTAGAGTGAAAAAAAATATTTAAGTGTTTTGAACATCCCAATTTGTTCGTTTACTTAGTATTTTCTTAATGTTTTCGAGTTAAAAAATAATTCTTAAATCGAGATACATTTACTTAATAAGCAAAGTGGCTTAGAATTTAAGTCTTGTTTACTGAAATAAATTCTAAAATGTAATAGGTTAAGGCTTAAAACAAGTAAAAATATCTGCCAGTGGGGTAAGAAAAATAAACCTAAATTGAGTTTATTATTGAATTAAGTTGAAACTAGAATTAAGTTTATTTTTCTTACCCCGCTGGCAGATATTTTTTATTTGTTTTAAATATAAACCTGTTGATTTTTATAATTTATTTCAATTATTTTACAAAGTATGCGATCTGATTTTTTTAATCGCGGTGTTTCTTTTATTCCTCGTTTCTTTTCCGTGCATTTGCTTTATTTATTTATTTTTGCTTGTTGCATTTAAATGCACATTTGATTTGTTGCCACATTATTATGTGTTAATGTATTTTTTAACATGTTTATCAACAAAAAGTGCGTTATTATAATTAATTATATAGCTGTGAAATATATACAAGAATTCCCAGCAAAAACAAAACGTTTTTATAACAATTTTCTATTACAATACATAATATCTTAAGCCACTTTGCTTACCAAGTAAATGTATCTCCATTTAAGCATTGTCAGATATTCACTAGAAAACAAGACAAAAACAGTAAGTAAGATATTAATTTACTTTTTTCTTTCAAACATAAATTTACAGACGGCTGGAAATTTTTAATAAAATAACTAGCCATACCTATTCGGGTCTGCTCCCGTTTGCTGTGATGACGGGGGACTTAGTCCAAAGCACATTTTGAGGAATACTTACACATTTTACTTCTTATTTCTTTGAAATTAATTATGCATACACTATGGATTAAAAATGTCCCGACTGCGAACCTGATAAAACCCAGGTAAAAAGCAAATACAAATAAACCATTTTGATTTAGCAAAAGTTTACAAATAAATGCACTCCTTGCACACAACAAGCACGTCTAGTTACCATTCATATTTTGCGTGATTTAAGTTTCGTCGCATACATTTTGGAAGGCACACGATAAAAACAAAATAAGGCTTTTAATGTATGCCGACCTCATTCTCCGTTGAGGGCTTATCAATCATAATAAACGCTGTTAACTCTTCTCATTGAATGGTCTAAATCCAATGCTGGTAAAGAAATCAAATGTGCATTTAAACGCAACAAGCAAGCCGTAAAGCAATGGATGCAGGCAAACAAACGAGGAATAGCACATACAACACCACGATTAGATCATCGGGTCGCATACTTTGGAATTAATAAGAAATAATTATTCAGTCTAAAGAAATAAGAAGTAAAATGTCTAAGTATTTCTCCAAATGTGCACACTCATTACAATAAACGGGAGCAGACACGAATAGTTATGTATGTCTCGTTATTTTATTTAAAATTGATAAGCTGTCTAACATATGATATATTTTGATAATACGAAATGCTAAAAAAATAATATAACACCAATCGACAATATCTGTTATTGTTATTTTTACAAGTAAATTCATGTGTAGGAGAAAACAAAGCAGCTGTCAGTCCATACTATATTGAGTGGCCATCGTAGTGGTGCAACCTGAACGATGTTTTCCCTACTTCCGGTCAAAGCCGCCATTTTGTGAAATAGGCATATAGGTGACGCTGGAGCACGCGGCCATTGTCTCTGTTCAACAAAACAAGTATATATATACACATACGCATATTTTTCCTCAATCAATCACCGAATACAAGGTGCAATTCGATGCCAACTGACCCTTCTCTCTGGTTTCATGTTTGTAAGGAAAATTAAGGGGGAAATTACGATAGCATTTCAGCCAAACATTCATTCGTGCCACGCTGCTTTTCTTTGAACGAAAAAAAACCCTCTGCTCCCCCTACACAATTTCTTCTCCTGTTATTTTATGCTTAAAACAAGCAAATAAATCTGACTACAGGGTAAGAAAAAATTCGTGAACTTTTCCCATAAACACTTAATTCAAGAAAAATTGTCCCACCCCACTGGCCATTTTTTATCCACAATACACATTCGATGTCTGCAGGCACCATTGTCTTTGTTCAACGCAAACAATTCTGTTGCGTTTTTCTTTGAACGAAGTGCTCCGCCTAGATAATTTGACCCATATTCACATGGGTTTGTTTCTCGTTTTTTTTCTTTGAGAACAATCTATATAGCGCCTTCCACAATCGTTTTGGTGTTAGCTTTACGTAAAATAGAAACACAGAAAAGTACTGAGCGATGGAGAGACCACGAACGCGGAACGTATTATGGACCACGGACTGGCAAACAAACTGGCAACCACGCACTAAAGAAGCAAACTCTGATTTTAAACTCACCTTATTTGTCCCCGGAAAGCGCCAGAGTCGATGCACGGAGTGGACGGAACAAGCCTCGCTTCCATAGCCGAAGGTCAAAAATCCATTTAAACGTGTAGTCCCCGGTGTCCACTCGATCTCACCCAAAAAGCCGAGAAGCGATACCGCAATGGCATCCGGAGAAGGCGCTGGCTGTCGGGATGGAGGTTAGCGGGTCAGAGGTCCGGCACTGAAGGTCTGCGTTCATTATTCACCGTGTGCATTTCACTCTATATCCACTTTCTAATGTATAGCACTTGATAAGGATTAACAGTTTAAAAACAGAAATGCAAGACATCAGAAAATACATTTATTTTTTACTTTCATAACATGAGAGGTGTCATACAATAACAAATATGAGCTTTAAAATCACATTCCTAAGTTAAAAATATACATAAAAATAGATATATGGATCATTACACAAATCACTACTCAAAGGACCTATGTTAAATAACTGCTTCAATATTAATTAACAATAACATTTGGCCAAGGCAGTCCTTGTAAATAGACATATAAATAGACAAATAAAATCATGACATATATGCCGTAGAGCCTGAGATAGAGAAAAATAATAAGGAATTCTGCTTTTACTACCATCTCAGAAATATTGCCAGAATTAGAGGTTTTGTCTCAAGACAGGACTTAGAGAAACTTGTTCATGCTTTCATCACCAGCAGGGCCGATTATTGCAATGGTCAATGGATTTAAAAAGTACTGTTTCTTGTTTAAAAACCACTTCATGGCTACAATACATGACAGATATGCTAATCGAATATGAAACCGATTACTCGGATCAATAGGATCAGGTCATTTAGAAAAAACAAGGGTTCACTCAAAACAAGGTGCCTCAGCATTCAGTTATTATCAGCTTTCAGAAGAGATCAGATGTGCTTCAACAGTAGACACTTTTAAATCTAGATTAAAAACACATCAGTTTAACTTTGCATTTACTGAATGATTTAAAACAGTACGAATAAAACAGTACAAAAGAATAAAACAGTATGAACCTTACCTGTTATAAAGGGAATGAAGCTTACGGTATGGTGCTTACCTGCAGAAATAAATAAAGTACAATAAGAACACACAGAACTTCAATTTTCAAAATTATTTTAACATTAAATGATGATTATTTTACTGGTTTACCTGTTTGTGATTACCACAGGATCCCGTCACCTGGCTGCGGTCTTCATTTGGTGAACGGTTCTTCACTCATAATTGACCTATACAAGAAATAGAGAAGAATAATAAAGTTTTCAGGTGTTTTTAACATTCCAATCGGTCTCGTTCGCTTTTGTTGCGCCTTCAGCTGTGTCGAGGATGTTTAATTCGTCCTCGTATCACCTCCGCAAACTTGTAAAGAAAATAATTAAATACATTACAAAAACATTTCTTTATCAGCGTGTTCATTTCCACGCAAGCTTTTCGTTAAACCAATAAAGCCAACGAAACCACAGCAATTTTAAAACACACGGATTAGAAAAAACACCGTCACTCACGCACAAAAGAAGCAAATTCTTTTTTTATACTTGACTTATTTATCCCCGAGATGGGGAGCGCACCATTCATGGAAACACTGCAATACCATGTTGATGCATGGAGTGGAAGGAGCAAGCTCCGCTTCCATTTCCGAAGGTCAAAAATCCATTTAACATATAGTCCCCGGATAGGAGACGTATCAGACATTAAACTGATAAGAACAGATACTACACTTGATCTTAGCCAAAAGGCCGAGAAGCGATACCGGAATAGACGCAGCCAAAGGGGGAGCCGGCGAAGGCGCTGGCTTTTGGGGTGGAGGCTAGCGGGCATTTAACTCTATACGTTCTCATTGTATAACCCAGAGGTAGAACGTTGAGCTAGCAAATCAGAAGTTCATGTTTTAATGCAGGATCTGATCCACGCTCATGAGAGAGAGAGAGAGAGAGAGAGATAGAGAGAATTTAGAATTTTCAAAAAACCTTTATTACAAATTAAAACATTTTCATAACCTCAAATCAGAAAAAACAAAGAAAAAATATATATAGTAACGGAAATAACAAAAAAATAAGCCAACATAGGAGCAAAGAACAAATCATCTTCAATAACCAGACACAGAGCTCCTCCATAATACCAAATCAATTCAAAAGAAAGAAGATCATTCATTGCTTTAAAGTATCTAAAACCAATAAGGATTCTAGATTTAACTTATTTTAAAAACTGCTAATGTATCATGGCTTCCGGGTCTGTCAACGTTGCTGTGGTTTTTCGACAGCTGTAATATGAAGGGTAGAGTGAAAAAAAATATTTAAGTGTTTTGAACATCCCAATTTGTTCGTTTACTTAGTATTTTCTTAATGTTTTCGAGTTAAAAAATAATTCTTAAATCGAGATACATTTACTTAATAAGCAAAGTGGCTTAGAATTTAAGTCTTGTTTACTGAAATAAATTCTAAAATGTAATAGGTTAAGGCTTAAAACAAGTAAAAATATCTGCCAGTGGGGTAAGAAAAATAAACCTAAATTGAGTTTATTATTGAATTAAGTTGAAACTAGAATTAAGTTTATTTTTCTTACCCCGCTGGCAGATATTTTTTATTTGTTTTAAATATAAACCTGTTGATTTTTATAATTTATTTCAATTATTTTACAAAGTATGCGATCTGATTTTTTTAATCGCGGTGTTTCTTTTATTCCTCGTTTCTTTTCCGTGCATTTGCTTTATTTATTTATTTTTGCTTGTTGCATTTAAATGCACATTTGATTTGTTGCCACATTATTATGTGTTAATGTATTTTTTAACATGTTTATCAACAAAAAGTGCGTTATTATAATTAATTATATAGCTGTGAAATATATACAAGAATTCCCAGCAAAAACAAAACGTTTTTATAACAATTTTCTATTACAATACATAATATCTTAAGCCACTTTGCTTACCAAGTAAATGTATCTCCATTTAAGCATTGTCAGATATTCACTAGAAAACAAGACAAAAACAGTAAGTAAGATATTAATTTACTTTTTTCTTTCAAACATAAATTTACAGACGGCTGGAAATTTTTAATAAAATAACTAGCCATACCTATTCGGGTCTGCTCCCGTTTGCTGTGATGACGGGGGACTTAGTCCAAAGCACATTTTGAGGAATACTTACACATTTTACTTCTTATTTCTTTGAAATTAATTATGCATACACTATGGATTAAAAATGTCCCGACTGCGAACCTGATAAAACCCAGGTAAAAAGCAAATACAAATAAACCATTTTGATTTAGCAAAAGTTTACAAATAAATGCACTCCTTGCACACAACAAGCACGTCTAGTTACCATTCATATTTTGCGTGATTTAAGTTTCGTCGCATACATTTTGGAAGGCACACGATAAAAACAAAATAAGGCTTTTAATGTATGCCGACCTCATTCTCCGTTGAGGGCTTATCAATCATAATAAACGCTGTTAACTCTTCTCATTGAATGGTCTAAATCCAATGCTGGTAAAGAAATCAAATGTGCATTTAAACGCAACAAGCAAGCCGTAAAGCAATGGATGCAGGCAAACAAACGAGGAATAGCACATACAACACCACGATTAGATCATCGGGTCGCATACTTTGGAATTAATAAGAAATAATTATTCAGTCTAAAGAAATAAGAAGTAAAATGTCTAAGTATTTCTCCAAATGTGCACACTCATTACAATAAACGGGAGCAGACACGAATAGTTATGTATGTCTCGTTATTTTATTTAAAATTGATAAGCTGTCTAACATATGATATATTTTGATAATACGAAATGCTAAAAAAATAATATAACACCAATCGACAATATCTGTTATTGTTATTTTTACAAGTAAATTCATGTGTAGGAGAAAACAAAGCAGCTGTCAGTCCATACTATATTGAGTGGCCATCGTAGTGGTGCAACCTGAACGATGTTTTCCCTACTTCCGGTCAAAGCCGCCATTTTGTGAAATAGGCATATAGGTGACGCTGGAGCACGCGGCCATTGTCTCTGTTCAACAAAACAAGTATATATATACACATACGCATATTTTTCCTCAATCAATCACCGAATACAAGGTGCAATTCGATGCCAACTGACCCTTCTCTCTGGTTTCATGTTTGTAAGGAAAATTAAGGGGGAAATTACGATAGCATTTCAGCCAAACATTCATTCGTGCCACGCTGCTTTTCTTTGAACGAAAAAAAACCCTCTGCTCCCCCTACACAATTTCTTCTCCTGTTATTTTATGCTTAAAACAAGCAAATAAATCTGACTACAGGGTAAGAAAAAATTCGTGAACTTTTCCCATAAACACTTAATTCAAGAAAAATTGTCCCACCCCACTGGCCATTTTTTATCCACAATACACATTCGATGTCTGCAGGCACCATTGTCTTTGTTCAACGCAAACAATTCTGTTGCGTTTTTCTTTGAACGAAGTGCTCCGCCTAGATAATTTGACCCATATTCACATGGGTTTGTTTCTCGTTTTTTTTCTTTGAGAACAATCTATATAGCGCCTTCCACAATCGTTTTGGTGTTAGCTTTACGTAAAATAGAAACACAGAAAAGTACTGAGCGATGGAGAGACCACGAACGCGGAACGTATTATGGACCACGGACTGGCAAACAAACTGGCAACCACGCACTAAAGAAGCAAACTCTGATTTTAAACTCACCTTATTTGTCCCCGGAAAGCGCCAGAGTCGATGCACGGAGTGGACGGAACAAGCCTCGCTTCCATAGCCGAAGGTCAAAAATCCATTTAAACGTGTAGTCCCCGGTGTCCACTCGATCTCACCCAAAAAGCCGAGAAGCGATACCGCAATGGCATCCGGAGAAGGCGCTGGCTGTCGGGATGGAGGTTAGCGGGTCAGAGGTCCGGCACTGAAGGTCTGCGTTCATTATTCACCGTGTGCATTTCACTCTATATCCACTTTCTAATGTATAGCACTTGATAAGGATTAACAGTTTAAAAACAGAAATGCAAGACATCAGAAAATACATTTATTTTTTACTTTCATAACATGAGAGGTGTCATACAATAACAAATATGAGCTTTAAAATCACATTCCTAAGTTAAAAATATACATAAAAATAGATATATGGATCATTACACAAATCACTACTCAAAGGACCTATGTTAAATAACTGCTTCAATATTAATTAACAATAACATTTGGCCAAGGCAGTCCTTGTAAATAGACATATAAATAGACAAATAAAATCATGACATATATGCCGTAGAGCCTGAGATAGAGAAAAATAATAAGGAATTCTGCTTTTACTACCATCTCAGAAATATTGCCAGAATTAGAGGTTTTGTCTCAAGACAGGACTTAGAGAAACTTGTTCATGCTTTCATCACCAGCAGGGCCGATTATTGCAATGGTCAATGGATTTAAAAAGTACTGTTTCTTGTTTAAAAACCACTTCATGGCTACAATACATGACAGATATGCTAATCGAATATGAAACCGATTACTCGGATCAATAGGATCAGGTCATTTAGAAAAAACAAGGGTTCACTCAAAACAAGGTGCCTCAGCATTCAGTTATTATCAGCTTTCAGAAGAGATCAGATGTGCTTCAACAGTAGACACTTTTAAATCTAGATTAAAAACACATCAGTTTAACTTTGCATTTACTGAATGATTTAAAACAGTACGAATAAAACAGTACAAAAGAATAAAACAGTATGAACCTTACCTGTTATAAAGGGAATGAAGCTTACGGTATGGTGCTTACCTGCAGAAATAAATAAAGTACAATAAGAACACACAGAACTTCAATTTTCAAAATTATTTTAACATTAAATGATGATTATTTTACTGGTTTACCTGTTTGTGATTACCACAGGATCCCGTCACCTGGCTGCGGTCTTCATTTGGTGAACGGTTCTTCACTCATAATTGACCTATACAAGAAATAGAGAAGAATAATAAGCAATTCTGCTTTTACATGTAGATGTGTGCCCCAAGAACACAGACACACCGGCTCCAAAAAGTTTAAACAGTACACATTTCTGTTATTTTAATGTGGCAAATGTGTCAGCTTTAAAAGAAGCATACATTACCTTTTAAAGAGGAAATACCTTTTGCATGAAATACCTTTACTCCCAGCATAAGCAAGCAATTTTCAAAATGCTTTTAAAAGTAAATAGTGATTATTTTACTTGTTTACCTGTTTGTGATTACCATGGAATCCTGTCACCATCATTTTTAAGCTTGTAAAGCAAATAATGAAATATTGACTTAGTAGGAAAAATTATTTTGGAAGTATCGTGATAAATGATGAAGAAAATATTTTGCAAAGTGATGGTTAGCACACGGTTGATGGTACCTATTAAATTCCATCATATTTTTTTATTCCTACTATGGAAGTCAATGGTGACTATCTGCTGTGGGTTTACCATCATTCCTCAAAATACCTTCTTTTGTGTTACTCAGAAAAAAACTAATCCTCGTGTTGTTGTAAGCCTGTATGCATGAGTAAATGATGACAGAATTATCATCATAAATTGAAATATCCCTTTAAACTGTATTTCCCCCCTTAAACCTAAACTTATTTTCCTACAGCAAGTCATTTAGGTAATCAAGAAAATACTTTACCCGTTGTCTTTGTGAGTTAAACAAATACAGCTACGCTTCCAGGTCTGTCGACGTTGCTGTGGTTTTTCGACAGCTGTAGTATGAAGGGTAGCGAATGAATGAATACATTGCAAAAAATCATTTCTTACTTGTTATTTCGAACTGTTTTAACTATACAAATATCTAGAAAGTCTTAAAATAAGATGCATTTTTTGATGAGCAAAATGCCCTAAGAAAATAAACCTAGCCTTTAGGGAGAAAAAACTCAGAATTTGGGCTTAAAACAAGCAAATAAATCTGCCAAAGGGGTAAGAAACAAATCTAGATATAAACACTTAATTCAAGAAAAATTGTCGTAGCCCATTGGCAGATTTGTTGGCTGGTTTAATGTACATGCATGTACAATATTTCAATTTGTCTTGTATTTATTAGCATTTTGTATTGCCCAACGCTGTCTAGGTTGTTTAACTGTTGTCATTTTCTTATAAAAGCCTTTATAATTTATTAGTTTGGATGATTGCCATTCCCGAGAACCTCTTATATTGGAAGTAAAAGAATCATCTAAGCATTATTTTGTGCTCTTAGACATGTAGCCGTTTGATTGTGGTTCTATTTAATGGCTAGTCTATTCGTTTGGAATGGTCAAACGGCTATTAGATTTTCACTGACAGCCCAAATTAAGCCTTGTTTTAGCCTAGACACTTATTCGCTGTCTATTAAAAGTTATGTAGTCGTTGAATAGCCGCTTTTTTGATGACTAATGTATTCTTGGGCCGTGGTTAGACGTCTCTTGGATTTTACGTAAAACGACAAGCGAATCTATTTTTAACACAAAGGTCAGGGGAGAGCGCGAACGCAGTGCCCCACTATCAGAAATTTTGCAGTCGAGATTCCCACATTTGGGGAATTCGCAAAGGGTCAGCCCAACCGGAGTGCAATGGCTGAGCCTCGCCCTGGGTGAACCACCTTCATGATCATGGTGTCTCCCCTGCCAGGTAAGTATGAGCGACACCCTTTGAGGCCAGACGGCCGCATCTTCCTGTGACCGATCACATCGAACGGCGCCCCCGGAGGCCGTCCGACTAACATTTCATTTACTGTGTGTGACCAGGTGGAAAGCGCACGAAGCCACGTCTGAGACCAAACATTCTTCGAGATCTACCCTGTTTTTATTCCGTTTCCAGCCCGGTTGAACCGTGTAGAGTGAAATATGTGAAACAATTTAAATCAAATGGATTTAAATTGCGCATTCAAATATATGGTTTCGTTATTACAAAGTAACTTTACGTGGAATAGAAACAAAGAAATGTACAGAGCAATCAAGAAACAACGAAAGCATAGCAATTTTAGAACGTGGATAAATAAAAACACAGGGCTCAATGACTTACCCGTTGTCGTTGTGAGTTAAACAAGTACAGCTATGCTTCCAGGTCTGTCGACGTTGCTGTGGTGTTTCGACAGCTGTAGTATGAAGGGTAGTGAAAAAAGTTTTCAGGTGTTTTTAACATTCCAATCGGTCTCGTTCGCTTTTGTTGCGCCTTCAGCTGTGTCGAGGATGTTTAATTCGTCCTCGTATCACCTCCGCAAACTTGTAAAGAAAATAATTAAATACATTACAAAAACATTTCTTTATCAGCGTGTTCATTTCCACGCAAGCTTTTCGTTAAACCAATAAAGCCAACGAAACCACAGCAATTTTAAAACACACGGATTAGAAAAAACACCGTCACTCACGCACAAAAGAAGCAAATTCTTTTTTTATACTTGACTTATTTATCCCCGAGATGGGGAGCGCACCATTCATGGAAACACTGCAATACCATGTTGATGCATGGAGTGGAAGGAGCAAGCTCCGCTTCCATTTCCGAAGGTCAAAAATCCATTTAACATATAGTCCCCGGATAGGAGACGTATCAGACATTAAACTGATAAGAACAGATACTACACTTGATCTTAGCCAAAAGGCCGAGAAGCGATACCGGAATAGACGCAGCCAAAGGGGGAGCCGGCGAAGGCGCTGGCTTTTGGGGTGGAGGCTAGCGGGCATTTAACTCTATACGTTCTCATTGTATAACCCAGAGGTAGAACGTTGAGCTAGCAAATCAGAAGTTCATGTTTTAATGCAGGATCTGATCCACGCTCATGAGAGAGAGAGAGAGAGAGAGAGAGAGAGAGATAGAGAGAATTTAGAATTTTCAAAAAACCTTTATTACAAATTAAAACATTTTCATAACCTCAAATCAGAAAAAACAAAGAAAAAATATATATAGTAACGGAAATAACAAAAAAATAAGCCAACATAGGAGCAAAGAACAAATCATCTTCAATAACCAGACACAGAGCTCCTCCATAATACCAAATCAATTCAAAAGAAAGAAGATCATTCATTGCTTTAAAGTATCTAAAACCAATAAGGATTCTAGATTTAACTTATTTTAAAAACTGCTAATGTATCATGGCTTCCGGGTCTGTCAACGTTGCTGTGGTTTTTCGACAGCTGTAATATGAAGGGTAGAGTGAAAAAAAATATTTAAGTGTTTTGAACATCCCAATTTGTTCGTTTACTTAGTATTTTCTTAATGTTTTCGAGTTAAAAAATAATTCTTAAATCGAGATACATTTACTTAATAAGCAAAGTGGCTTAGAATTTAAGTCTTGTTTACTGAAATAAATTCTAAAATGTAATAGGTTAAGGCTTAAAACAAGTAAAAATATCTGCCAGTGGGGTAAGAAAAATAAACCTAAATTGAGTTTATTATTGAATTAAGTTGAAACTAGAATTAAGTTTATTTTTCTTACCCCGCTGGCAGATATTTTTTATTTGTTTTAAATATAAACCTGTTGATTTTTATAATTTATTTCAATTATTTTACAAAGTATGCGATCTGATATTTTTAATCGCGGTGTTTCTTTTATTCCTCGTTTCTTTTCCGTGCATTTGCTTTATTTATTTATTTTTGCTTGTTGCATTTAAATGCACATTTGATTTGTTGCCACATTATTATGTGTTAATGTATTTTTTAACATGTTTATCAACAAAAAGTGCGTTATTATAATTAATTATATAGCTGTGAAATATATACAAGAATTCCCAGCAAAAACAAAACGTTTTTATAACAATTTTCTATTACAATACATAATATCTTAAGCCACTTTGCTTACCAAGTAAATGTATCTCCATTTAAGCATTGTCAGATATTCACTAGAAAACAAGACAAAAACAGTAAGTAAGATATTAATTTACTTTTTTCTTTCAAACATAAATTTACAGACGGCTGGAAATTTTTAATAAAATAACTAGCCATACCTATTCGGGTCTGCTCCCGTTTGCTGTGATGACGGGGGACTTAGTCCAAAGCACATTTTGAGGAATACTTACACATTTTACTTCTTATTTCTTTGAAATTAATTATGCATACACTATGGATTAAAAATGTCCCGACTGCGAACCTGATAAAACCCAGGTAAAAAGCAAATACAAATAAACCATTTTGATTTAGCAAAAGTTTACAAATAAATGCACTCCTTGCACACAACAAGCACGTCTAGTTACCATTCATATTTTGCGTGATTTAAGTTTCGTCGCATACATTTTGGAAGGCACACGATAAAAACAAAATAAGGCTTTTAATGTATGCCGACCTCATTCTCCGTTGAGGGCTTATCAATCATAATAAACGCTGTTAACTCTTCTCATTGAATGGTCTAAATCCAATGCTGGTAAAGAAATCAAATGTGCATTTAAACGCAACAAGCAAGCCGTAAAGCAATGGATGCAGGCAAACAAACGAGGAATAGCACATACAACACCACGATTAGATCATCGGGTCGCATACTTTGGAATTAATAAGAAATAATTATTCAGTCTAAAGAAATAAGAAGTAAAATGTCTAAGTATTTCTCCAAATGTGCACACTCATTACAATAAACGGGAGCAGACACGAATAGTTATGTATGTCTCGTTATTTTATTTAAAATTGATAAGCTGTCTAACATATGATATATTTTGATAATACGAAATGCTAAAAAAATAATATAACACCAATCGACAATATCTGTTATTGTTATTTTTACAAGTAAATTCATGTGTAGGAGAAAACAAAGCAGCTGTCAGTCCATACTATATTGAGTGGCCATCGTAGTGGTGCAACCTGAACGATGTTTTCCCTACTTCCGGTCAAAGCCGCCATTTTGTGAAATAGGCATATAGGTGACGCTGGAGCACGCGGCCATTGTCTCTGTTCAACAAAACAAGTATATATATACACATACGCATATTTTTCCTCAATCAATCACCGAATACAAGGTGCAATTCGATGCCAACTGACCCTTCTCTCTGGTTTCATGTTTGTAAGGAAAATTAAGGGGGAAATTACGATAGCATTTCAGCCAAACATTCATTCGTGCCACGCTGCTTTTCTTTGAACGAAAAAAAACCCTCTGCTCCCCCTACACAATTTATTCTCCTGTTATTTTATGCTTAAAACAAGCAAATAAATCTGACTACAGGGTAAGAAAAAATTCGTGAACTTTTCCCATAAACACTTAATTCAAGAAAAATTGTCCCACCCCACTGGCCATTTTTTATCCACAATACACATTCGATGTCTGCAGGCACCATTGTCTTTGTTCAACGCAAACAATTCTGTTGCGTTTTTCTTTGAACGAAGTGCTCCGCCTAGATAATTTGACCCATATTCACATGGGTTTGTTTCTCGTTTTTTTTCTTTGAGAACAATCTATATAGCGCCTTCCACAATCGTTTTGGTGTTAGCTTTACGTAAAATAGAAACACAGAAAAGTACTGAGCGATGGAGAGACCACGAACGCGGAACGTATTATGGACCACGGACTGGCAAACAAACTGGCAACCACGCACTAAAGAAGCAAACTCTGATTTTAAACTCACCTTATTTGTCCCCGGAAAGCGCCAGAGTCGATGCACGGAGTGGACGGAACAAGCCTCGCTTCCATAGCCGAAGGTCAAAAATCCATTTAAACGTGTAGTCCCCGGTGTCCACTCGATCTCACCCAAAAAGCCGAGAAGCGATACCGCAATGGCATCCGGAGAAGGCGCTGGCTGTCGGGATGGAGGTTAGCGGGTCAGAGGTCCGGCACTGAAGGTCTGCGTTCATTATTCACCGTGTGCATTTCACTCTATATCCACTTTCTAATGTATAGCACTTGATAAGGATTAACAGTTTAAAAACAGAAATGCAAGACATCAGAAAATACATTTATTTTTTACTTTCATAACATGAGAGGTGTCATACAATAACAAATATGAGCTTTAAAATCACATTCCTAAGTTAAAAATATACATAAAAATAGATATATGGATCATTACACAAATCACTACTCAAAGGACCTATGTTAAATAACTGCTTCAATATTAATTAACAATAACATTTGGCCAAGGCAGTCCTTGTAAATAGACATATAAATAGACAAATAAAATCATGACATATATGCCGTAGAGCCTGAGATAGAGAAAAATAATAAGGAATTCTGCTTTTACTACCATCTCAGAAATATTGCCAGAATTAGAGGTTTTGTCTCAAGACAGGACTTAGAGAAACTTGTTCATGCTTTCATCACCAGCAGGGCCGATTATTGCAATGGTCAATGGATTTAAAAAGTACTGTTTCTTGTTTAAAAACCACTTCATGGCTACAATACATGACAGATATGCTAATCGAATATGAAACCGATTACTCGGATCAATAGGATCAGGTCATTTAGAAAAAACAAGGGTTCACTCAAAACAAGGTGCCTCAGCATTCAGTTATTATCAGCTTTCAGAAGAGATCAGATGTGCTTCAACAGTAGACACTTTTAAATCTAGATTAAAAACACATCAGTTTAACTTTGCATTTACTGAATGATTTAAAACAGTACGAATAAAACAGTACAAAAGAATAAAACAGTATGAACCTTACCTGTTATAAAGGGAATGAAGCTTACGGTATGGTGCTTACCTGCAGAAATAAATAAAGTACAATAAGAACACACAGAACTTCAATTTTCAAAATTATTTTAACATTAAATGATGATTATTTTACTGGTTTACCTGTTTGTGATTACCACAGGATCCCGTCACCTGGCTGCGGTCTTCATTTGGTGAACGGTTCTTCACTCATAATTGACCTATACAAGAAATAGAGAAGAATAATAAGCAATTCTGCTTTTACATGTAGATGTGTGCCCCAAGAACACAGACACACCGGCTCCAAAAAGTTTAAACAGTACACATTTCTGTTATTTTAATGTGGCAAATGTGTCAGCTTTAAAAGAAGCATACATTACCTTTTAAAGAGGAAATACCTTTTGCATGAAATACCTTTACTCCCAGCATAAGCAAGCAATTTTCAAAATGCTTTTAAAAGTAAATAGTGATTATTTTACTTGTTTACCTGTTTGTGATTACCATGGAATCCTGTCACCATCATTTTTAAGCTTGTAAAGCAAATAATGAAATATTGACTTAGTAGGAAAAATTATTTTGGAAGTATCGTGATAAATGATGAAGAAAATATTTTGCAAAGTGATGGTTAGCACACGGTTGATGGTACCTATTAAATTCCATCATATTTTTTTATTCCTACTATGGAAGTCAATGGTGACTATCTGCTGTGGGTTTACCATCATTCCTCAAAATACCTTCTTTTGTGTTACTCAGAAAAAAACTAATCCTCGTGTTGTTGTAAGCCTGTATGCATGAGTAAATGATGACAGAATTATCATCATAAATTGAAATATCCCTTTAAACTGTATTTCCCCCCTTAAACCTAAACTTATTTTCCTACAGCAAGTCATTTAGGTAATCAAGAAAATACTTTACCCGTTGTCTTTGTGAGTTAAACAAATACAGCTACGCTTCCAGGTCTGTCGACGTTGCTGTGGTTTTTCGACAGCTGTAGTATGAAGGGTAGCGAATGAATGAATACATTGCAAAAAATCATTTCTTACTTGTTATTTCGAACTGTTTTAACTATACAAATATCTAGAAAGTCTTAAAATAAGATGCATTTTTTGATGAGCAAAATGCCCTAAGAAAATAAACCTAGCCTTTAGGGAGAAAAAACTCAGAATTTGGGCTTAAAACAAGCAAATAAATCTGCCAAAGGGGTAAGAAACAAATCTAGATATAAACACTTAATTCAAGAAAAATTGTCGTAGCCCATTGGCAGATTTGTTGGCTGGTTTAATGTACATGCATGTACAATATTTCAATTTGTCTTGTATTTATTAGCATTTTGTATTGCCCAACGCTGTCTAGGTTGTTTAACTGTTGTCATTTTCTTATAAAAGCCTTTATAATTTATTAGTTTGGATGATTGCCATTCCCGAGAACCTCTTATATTGGAAGTAAAAGAATCATCTAAGCATTATTTTGTGCTCTTAGACATGTAGCCGTTTGATTGTGGTTCTATTTAATGGCTAGTCTATTCGTTTGGAATGGTCAAACGGCTATTAGATTTTCACTGACAGCCCAAATTAAGCCTTGTTTTAGCCTAGACACTTATTCGCTGTCTATTAAAAGTTATGTAGTCGTTGAATAGCCGCTTTTTTGATGACTAATGTATTCTTGGGCCGTGGTTAGACGTCTCTTGGATTTTACGTAAAACGACAAGCGAATCTATTTTTAACACAAAGGTCAGGGGAGAGCGCGAACGCAGTCCCCCACTATCAGAAATTTTGCAGTCGAGATTCCCACATTTGGGGAATTCGCAAAGGGTCAGCCCAACCGGAGTGCAATGGCTGAGCCTCGCCCTGGGTGAACCACCTTCATGATCATGGTGTCTCCCCTGCCAGGTAAGTATGAGCGACACCCTTTGAGGCCAGACGGCCGCATCTTCCTGTGACCGATCACATCGACGGCGCCCCCGGAGGCCGTCCGACTAACATTTCATTTACTGTGTGTGACCAGGTGGAAAGCGCACGAAGCCACGTCTGAGACCAAACATTCTTCGAGATCTACCCTGTTTTTATTCCGTTTCCAGCCCGGTTGAACCGTGTAGAGTGAAATATGTGAAACAATTTAAATCAAATGGATTTAAATTGCGCATTCAAATATATGGTTTCGTTATTACAAAGTAACTTTACGTGGAATAGAAACAAAGAAATGTACAGAGCAATCAAGAAACAACGAAAGCATAGCAATTTTAGAACGTGGATAAATAAAAACACAGGGCTCAATGACTTACCCGTTGTCGTTGTGAGTTAAACAAGTACAGCTATGCTTCCAGGTCTGTCGACGTTGCTGTGGTGTTTCGACAGCTGTAGTATGAAGGGTAGTGAAAAAAGTTTTCAGGTGTTTTTAACATTCCAATCGGTCTCGTTCGCTTTTGTTGCGCCTTCAGCTGTGTCGAGGATGTTTAATTCGTCCTCGTATCACCTCCGCAAACTTGTAAAGAAAATAATTAAATACATTACAAAAACATTTCTTTATCAGCGTGTTCATTTCCACGCAAGCTTTTCGTTAAACCAATAAAGCCAACGAAACCACAGCAATTTTAAAACACACGGATTAGAAAAAACACCGTCACTCACGCACAAAAGAAGCAAATTCTTTTTTTATACTTGACTTATTTATCCCCGAAATGGGGAGCGCACCATTCATGGAAACACTGCAATACCATGTTGATGCATGGAGTGGAAGGAGCAAGCTCCGCTTCCATTTCCGAAGGTCAAAAATCCATTTAACATATAGTCCCCGGATAGGAGACGTATCAGACATTAAACTGATAAGAACAGATACTACACTTGATCTTAGCCAAAAGGCCGAGAAGCGATACCGGAATAGACGCAGCCAAAGGGGGAGCCGGCGAAGGCGCTGGCTTTTGGGGTGGAGGCTAGCGGGCATTTAACTCTATACGTTCTCATTGTATAACCCAGAGGTAGAACGTTGAGCTAGCAAATCAGAAGTTCATGTTTTAATGCAGGATCTGATCCACGCTCATGAGAGAGAGAGAGAGAGAGAGAGATAGAGAGAATTTAGAATTTTCAAAAAACCTTTATTACAAATTAAAACATTTTCATAACCTCAAATCAGAAAAAACAAAGAAAAAATATATATAGTAACGGAAATAACAAAAAAATAAGCCAACATAGGAGCAAAGAACAAATCATCTTCAATAACCAGACACAGAGCTCCTCCATAATACCAAATCAATTCAAAAGAAAGAAGATCATTCATTGCTTTAAAGTATCTAAAACCAATAAGGATTCTAGATTTAACTTATTTTAAAAACTGCTAATGTATCATGGCTTCCGGGTCTGTCAACGTTGCTGTGGTTTTTCGACAGCTGTAATATGAAGGGTAGAGTGAAAAAAAATATTTAAGTGTTTTGAACATCCCAATTTGTTCGTTTACTTAGTATTTTCTTAATGTTTTCGAGTTAAAAAATAATTCTTAAATCGAGATACATTTACTTAATAAGCAAAGTGGCTTAGAATTTAAGTCTTGTTTACTGAAATAAATTCTAAAATGTAATAGGTTAAGGCTTAAAACAAGTAAAAATATCTGCCAGTGGGGTAAGAAAAATAAACATAAATTGAGTTTATTATTGAATTAAGTTGAAACTAGAATTAAGTTTATTTTTCTTACCCCGCTGGCAGATATTTTTTATTTGTTTTAAATATAAACCTGTTGATTTTTATAATTTATTTCAATTATTTTACAAAGTATGCGATCTGATTTTTTTAATCGCGGTGTTTCTTTTATTCCTCGTTTCTTTTCCGTGCATTTGCTTTATTTATTTATTTTTGCTTGTTGCATTTAAATGCACATTTGATTTGTTGCCACATTATTATGTGTTAATGTATTTTTTAACATGTTTATCAACAAAAAGTGCGTTATTATAATTAATTATATAGCTGTGAAATATATACAAGAATTCCCAGCAAAAACAAAACGTTTTTATAACAATTTTCTATTACAATACATAATATCTTAAGCCACTTTGCTTACCAAGTAAATGTATCTCCATTTAAGCATTGTCAGATATTCACTAGAAAACAAGACAAAAACAGTAAGTAAGATATTAATTTACTTTTTTCTTTCAAACATAAATTTACAGACGGCTGGAAATTTTTAATAAAATAACTAGCCATACCTATTCGGGTCTGCTCCCGTTTGCTGTGATGACGGGGGACTTAGTCCAAAGCACATTTTGAGGAATACTTACACATTTTACTTCTTATTTCTTTGAAATTAATTATGCATACACTATGGATTAAAAATGTCCCGACTGCGAACCTGATAAAACCCAGGTAAAAAGCAAATACAAATAAACCATTTTGATTTAGCAAAAGTTTACAAATAAATGCACTCCTTGCACACAACAAGCACGTCTAGTTACCATTCATATTTTGCGTGATTTAAGTTTCGTCGCATACATTTTGGAAGGCACACGATAAAAACAAAATAAGGCTTTTAATGTATGCCGACCTCATTCTCCGTTGAGGGCTTATCAATCATAATAAACGCTGTTAACTCTTCTCATTGAATGGTCTAAATCCAATGCTGGTAAAGAAATCAAATGTGCATTTAAACGCAACAAGCAAGCCGTAAAGCAATGGATGCAGGCAAACAAACGAGGAATAGCACATACAACACCACGATTAGATCATCGGGTCGCATACTTTGGAATTAATAAGAAATAATTATTCAGTCTAAAGAAATAAGAAGTAAAATGTCTAAGTATTTCTCCAAATGTGCACACTCATTACAATAAACGGGAGCAGACACGAATAGTTATGTATGTCTCGTTATTTTATTTAAAATTGATAAGCTGTCTAACATATGATATATTTTGATAATACGAAATGCTAAAAAAATAATATAACACCAATCGACAATATCTGTTATTGTTATTTTTACAAGTAAATTCATGTGTAGGAGAAAACAAAGCAGCTGTCAGTCCATACTATATTGAGTGGCCATCGTAGTGGTGCAACCTGAACGATGTTTTCCCTACTTCCGGTCAAAGCCGCCATTTTGTGAAATAGGCATATAGGTGACGCTGGAGCACGCGGCCATTGTCTCTGTTCAACAAAACAAGTATATATATACACATACGCATATTTTTCCTCAATCAATCACCGAATACAAGGTGCAATTCGATGCCAACTGACCCTTCTCTCTGGTTTCATGTTTGTAAGGAAAATTAAGGGGGAAATTACGATAGCATTTCAGCCAAACATTCATTCGTGCCACGCTGCTTTTCTTTGAACGAAAAAAAACCCTCTGCTCCCCCTACACAATTTCTTCTCCTGTTATTTTATGCTTAAAACAAGCAAATAAATCTGACTACAGGGTAAGAAAAAATTCGTGAACTTTTCCCATAAACACTTAATTCAAGAAAAATTGTCCCACCCCACTGGCCATTTTTTATCCACAATACACATTCGATGTCTGCAGGCACCATTGTCTTTGTTCAACGCAAACAATTCTGTTGCGTTTTTCTTTGAACGAAGTGCTCCGCCTAGATAATTTGACCCATATTCACATGGGTTTGTTTCTCGTTTTTTTTCTTTGAGAACAATCTATATAGCGCCTTCCACAATCGTTTTGGTGTTAGCTTTACGTAAAATAGAAACACAGAAAAGTACTGAGCGATGGAGAGACCACGAACGCGGAACGTATTATGGACCACGGACTGGCAAACAAACTGGCAACCACGCACTAAAGAAGCAAACTCTGATTTTAAACTCACCTTATTTGTCCCCGGAAAGCGCCAGAGTCGATGCACGGAGTGGACGGAACAAGCCTCGCTTCCATAGCCGAAGGTCAAAAATCCATTTAAACGTGTAGTCCCCGGTGTCCACTCGATCTTACCCAAAAAGCCGAGAAGCGATACCGCAATGGCATCCGGAGAAGGCGCTGGCTGTCGGGATGGAGGTTAGCGGGTCAGAGGTCCGGCACTGAAGGTCTGCGTTCATTATTCACCGTGTGCATTTCACTCTATATCCACTTTCTAATGTATAGCACTTGATAAGGATTAACAGTTTAAAAACAGAAATGCAAGACATCAGAAAATACATTTATTTTTTACTTTCATAACATGAGAGGTGTCATACAATAACAAATATGAGCTTTAAAATCACATTCCTAAGTTAAAAATATACATAAAAATAGATATATGGATCATTACACAAATCACTACTCAAAGGACCTATGTTAAATAACTGCTTCAATATTAATTAACAATAACATTTGGCCAAGGCAGTCCTTGTAAATAGACATATAAATAGACAAATAAAATCATGACATATATGCCGTAGAGCCTGAGATAGAGAAAAATAATAAGGAATTCTGCTTTTACTACCATCTCAGAAATATTGCCAGAATTAGAGGTTTTGTCTCAAGACAGGACTTAGAGAAACTTGTTCATGCTTTCATCACCAGCAGGGCCGATTATTGCAATGGTCAATGGATTTTAAAAGTACTGTTTCTTGTTTAAAAACCACTTCATGGCTACAATACATGACAGATATGCTAATCGAATATGAAACCGATTACTCGGATCAATAGGATCAGGTCATTTAGAAAAAACAAGGGTTCACTCAAAACAAGGTGCCTCAGCATTCAGTTATTATCAGCTTTCAGAAGAGATCAGATGTGCTTCAACAGTAGACACTTTTAAATCTAGATTAAAAACACATCAGTTTAACTTTGCATTTACTGAATGATTTAAAACAGTACGAATAAAACAGTACAAAAGAATAAAACAGTATGAACCTTACCTGTTATAAAGGGAATGAAGCTTACGGTATGGTGCTTACCTGCAGAAATAAATAAAGTACAATAAGAACACACAGAACTTCAATTTTCAAAATTATTTTAACATTAAATGATGATTATTTTACTGGTTTACCTGTTTGTGATTACCACAGGATCCCGTCACCTGGCTGCGGTCTTCATTTGGTGAACGGTTCTTCACTCATAATTGACCTATACAAGAAATAGAGAAGAATAATAAGCAATTCTGCTTTTACATGTAGATGTGTGCCCCAAGAACACAGACACACCGGCTCCAAAAAGTTTAAACAGTACACATTTCTGTTATTTTAATGTGGCAAATGTGTCAGCTTTAAAAGAAGCATACATTACCTTTTAAAGAGGAAATACCTTTTGCATGAAATACCTTTACTCCCAGCATAAGCAAGCAATTTTCAAAATGCTTTTAAAAGTAAATAGTGATTATTTTACTTGTTTACCTGTTTGTGATTACCATGGAATCCTGTCACCATCATTTTTAAGCTTGTAAAGCAAATAATGAAATATTGACTTAGTAGGAAAAATTATTTTGGAAGTATCGTGATAAATGATGAAGAAAATATTTTGCAAAGTGATGGTTAGCACACGGTTGATGGTACCTATTAAATTCCATCATATTTTTTTATTCCTACTATGGAAGTCAATGGTGACTATCTGCTGTGGGTTTACCATCATTCCTCAAAATACCTTCTTTTGTGTTACTCAGAAAAAAACTAATCCTCGTGTTGTTGTAAGCCTGTATGCATGAGTAAATGATGACAGAATTATCATCATAAATTGAAATATCCCTTTAAACTGTATTTCCCCCCTTAAACCTAAACTTATTTTCCTACAGCAAGTCATTTAGGTAATCAAGAAAATACTTTACCCGTTGTCTTTGTGAGTTAAACAAATACAGCTACGCTTCCAGGTCTGTCGACGTTGCTGTGGTTTTTCGACAGCTGTAGTATGAAGGGTAGCGAATGAATGAATACATTGCAAAAAATCATTTCTTACTTGTTATTTCGAACTGTTTTAACTATACAAATATCTAGAAAGTCTTAAAATAAGATGCATTTTTTGATGAGCAAAATGCCCTAAGAAAATAAACCTAGCCTTTAGGGAGAAAAAACTCAGAATTTGGGCTTAAAACAAGCAAATAAATCTGCCAAAGGGGTAAGAAACAAATCTAGATATAAACACTTAATTCAAGAAAAATTGTCGTAGCCCATTGGCAGATTTGTTGGCTGGTTTAATGTACATGCATGTACAATATTTCAATTTGTCTTGTATTTATTAGCATTTTGTATTGCCCAACGCTGTCTAGGTTGTTTAACTGTTGTCATTTTCTTATAAAAGCCTTTATAATTTATTAGTTTGGATGATTGCCATTCCCGAGAACCTCTTATATTGGAAGTAAAAGAATCATCTAAGCATTATTTTGTGCTCTTAGACATGTAGCCGTTTGATTGTGGTTCTATTTAATGGCTAGTCTATTCGTTTGGAATGGTCAAACGGCTATTAGATTTTCACTGACAGCCCAAATTAAGCCTTGTTTTAGCCTAGACACTTATTCGCTGTCTATTAAAAGTTATGTAGTCGTTGAATAGCCGCTTTTTTGATGACTAATGTATTCTTGGGCCGTGGTTAGACGTCTCTTGGATTTTACGTAAAACGACAAGCGAATCTATTTTTAACACAAAGGTCAGGGGAGAGCGCGAACGCAGTGCCCCACTATCAGAAATTTTGCAGTCGAGATTCCCACATTTGGGGAATTCGCAAAGGGTCAGCCCAACCGGAGTGCAATGGCTGAGCCTCGCCCTGGGTGAACCACCTTCATGATCATGGTGTCTCCCCTGCCAGGTAAGTATGAGCGACACCCTTTGAGGCCAGACGGCCGCATCTTCCTGTGACCGATCACATCGACGGCGCCCCCGGAGGCCGTCCGACTAACATTTCATTTACTGTGTGTGACCAGGTGGAAAGCGCACGAAGCCACGTCTGAGACCAAACATTCTTCGAGATCTACCCTGTTTTTATTCCGTTTCCAGCCCGGTTGAACCGTGTAGAGTGAAATATGTGAAACAATTTAAATCAAATGGATTTAAATTGCGCATTCAAATATATGGTTTCGTTATTACAAAGTAACTTTACGTGGAATAGAAACAAAGAAATGTACAGAGCAATCAAGAAACAACGAAAGCATAGCAATTTTAGAACGTGGATAAATAAAAACACAGGGCTCAATGACTTACCCGTTGTCGTTGTGAGTTAAACAAGTACAGCTATGCTTCCAGGTCTGTCGACGTTGCTGTGGTGTTTCGACAGCTGTAGTATGAAGGGTAGTGAAAAAAGTTTTCAGGTGTTTTTAACATTCCAATCGGTCTCGTTCGCTTTTGTTGCGCCTTCAGCTGTGTCGAGGATGTTTAATTCGTCCTCGTATCACCTCCGCAAACTTGTAAAGAAAATAATTAAATACATTACAAAAACATTTCTTTATCAGCGTGTTCATTTCCACGCAAGCTTTTCGTTAAACCAATAAAGCCAACGAAACCACAGCAATTTTAAAACACACGGATTAGAAAAAACACCGTCACTCACGCACAAAAGAAGCAAATTCTTTTTTTATACTTGACTTATTTATCCCCGAGATGGGGAGCGCACCATTCATGGAAACACTGCAATACCATGTTGATGCATGGAGTGGAAGGAGCAAGCTCCGCTTCCATTTCCGAAGGTCAAAAATCCATTTAACATATAGTCCCCGGATAGGAGACGTATCAGACATTAAACTGATAAGAACAGATACTACACTTGATCTTAGCCAAAAGGCCGAGAAGCGATACCGGAATAGACGCAGCCAAAGGGGGAGCCGGCGAAGGCGCTGGCTTTTGGGGTGGAGGCTAGCGGGCATTTAACTCTATACGTTCTCATTGTATAACCCAGAGGTAGAACGTTGAGCTAGCAAATCAGAAGTTCATGTTTTAATGCAGGATCTGATCCACGCTCATGAGAGAGAGAGAGAGAGAGAGAGATAGAGAGAATTTAGAATTTTCAAAAAACCTTTATTACAAATTAAAACATTTTCATAACCTCAAATCAGAAAAAACAAAGAAAAAATATATATAGTAACGGAAATAACAAAAAAATAAGCCAACATAGGAGCAAAGAACAAATCATCTTCAATAACCAGACACAGAGCTCCTCCATAATACCAAATCAATTCAAAAGAAAGAAGATCATTCATTGCTTTAAAGTATCTAAAACCAATAAGGATTCTAGATTTAACTTATTTTAAAAACTGCTAATGTATCATGGCTTCCGGGTCTGTCAACGTTGCTGTGGTTTTTCGACAGCTGTAATATGAAGGGTAGAGTGAAAAAAAATATTTAAGTGTTTTGAACATCCCAATTTGTTCGTTTACTTAGTATTTTCTTAATGTTTTCGAGTTAAAAAATAATTCTTAAATCGAGATACATTTACTTAATAAGCAAAGTGGCTTAGAATTTAAGTCTTGTTTACTGAAATAAATTCTAAAATGTAATAGGTTAAGGCTTAAAACAAGTAAAAATATCTGCCAGTGGGGTAAGAAAAATAAACCTAAATTGAGTTTATTATTGAATTAAGTTGAAACTAGAATTAAGTTTATTTTTCTTACCCCGCTGGCAGATATTTTTTATTTGTTTTAAATATAAACCTGTTGATTTTTATAATTTATTTCAATTATTTTACAAAGTATGCGATCTGATTTTTTTAATCGCGGTGTTTCTTTTATTCCTCGTTTCTTTTCCGTGCATTTGCTTTATTTATTTATTTTTGCTTGTTGCATTTAAATGCACATTTGATTTGTTGCCACATTATTATGTGTTAATGTATTTTTTAACATGTTTATCAACAAAAAGTGCGTTATTATAATTAATTATATAGCTGTGAAATATATACAAGAATTCCCAGCAAAAACAAAACGTTTTTATAACAATTTTCTATTACAATACATAATATCTTAAGCCACTTTGCTTACCAAGTAAATGTATCTCCATTTAAGCATTGTCAGATATTCACTAGAAAACAAGACAAAAACAGTAAGTAAGATATTAATTTACTTTTTTCTTTCAAACATAAATTTACAGACGGCTGGAAATTTTTAATAAAATAACTAGCCATACCTATTCGGGTCTGCTCCCGTTTGCTGTGATGACGGGGGACTTAGTCCAAAGCACATTTTGAGGAATACTTACACATTTTACTTCTTATTTCTTTGAAATTAATTATGCATACACTATGGATTAAAAATGTCCCGACTGCGAACCTGATAAAACCCAGGTAAAAAGCAAATACAAATAAACCATTTTGATTTAGCAAAAGTTTACAAATAAATGCACTCCTTGCACACAACAAGCACGTCTAGTTACCATTCATATTTTGCGTGATTTAAGTTTCGTCGCATACATTTTGGAAGGCACACGATAAAAACAAAATAAGGCTTTTAATGTATGCCGACCTCATTCTCCGTTGAGGGCTTATCAATCATAATAAACGCTGTTAACTCTTCTCATTGAATGGTCTAAATCCAATGCTGGTAAAGAAATCAAATGTGCATTTAAACGCAACAAGCAAGCCGTAAAGCAATGGATGCAGGCAAACAAACGAGGAATAGCACATACAACACCACGATTAGATCATCGGGTCGCATACTTTGGAATTAATAAGAAATAATTATTCAGTCTAAAGAAATAAGAAGTAAAATGTCTAAGTATTTCTCCAAATGTGCACACTCATTACAATAAACGGGAGCAGACACGAATAGTTATGTATGTCTCGTTATTTTATTTAAAATTGATAAGCTGTCTAACATATGATATATTTTGATAATACGAAATGCTAAAAAAATAATATAACACCAATCGACAATATCTGTTATTGTTATTTTTACAAGTAAATTCATGTGTAGGAGAAAACAAAGCAGCTGTCAGTCCATACTATATTGAGTGGCCATCGTAGTGGTGCAACCTGAACGATGTTTTCCCTACTTCCGGTCAAAGCCGCCATTTTGTGAAATAGGCATATAGGTGACGCTGGAGCACGCGGCCATTGTCTCTGTTCAACAAAACAAGTATATATATACACATACGCATATTTTTCCTCAATCAATCACCGAATACAAGGTGCAATTCGATGCCAACTGACCCTTCTCTCTGGTTTCATGTTTGTAAGGAAAATTAAGGGGGAAATTACGATAGCATTTCAGCCAAACATTCATTCGTGCCACGCTGCTTTTCTTTGAACGAAAAAAAACCCTCTGCTCCCCCTACACAATTTCTTCTCCTGTTATTTTATGCTTAAAACAAGCAAATAAATCTGACTACAGGGTAAGAAAAAATTCGTGAACTTTTCCCATAAACACTTAATTCAAGAAAAATTGTCCCACCCCACTGGCCATTTTTTATCCACAATACACATTCGATGTCTGCAGGCACCATTGTCTTTGTTCAACGCAAACAATTCTGTTGCGTTTTTCTTTGAACGAAGTGCTCCGCCTAGATAATTTGACCCATATTCACATGGGTTTGTTTCTCGTTTTTTTTCTTTGAGAACAATCTATATAGCGCCTTCCACAATCGTTTTGGTGTTAGCTTTACGTAAAATAGAAACACAGAAAAGTACTGAGCGATGGAGAGACCACGAACGCGGATCGTATTATGGACCACGGACTGGCAAACAAACTGGCAACCACGCACTAAAGAAGCAAACTCTGATTTTAAACTCACCTTATTTGTCCCCGGAAAGCGCCAGAGTCGATGCACGGAGTGGACGGAACAAGCCTCGCTTCCATAGCCGAAGGTCAAAAATCCATTTAAACGTGTAGTCCCCGGTGTCCACTCGATCTCACCCAAAAAGCCGAGAAGCGATACCGCAATGGCATCCGGAGAAGGCGCTGGCTGTCGGGATGGAGGTTAGCGGGTCAGAGGTCCGGCACTGAAGGTCTGCGTTCATTATTCACCGTGTGCATTTCACTCTATATCCACTTTCTAATGTATAGCACTTGATAAGGATTAACAGTTTAAAAACAGAAATGCAAGACATCAGAAAATACATTTATTTTTTACTTTCATAACATGAGAGGTGTCATACAATAACAAATATGAGCTTTAAAATCACATTCCTAAGTTAAAAATATACATAAAAATAGATATATGGATCATTACACAAATCACTACTCAAAGGACCTATGTTAAATAACTGCTTCAATATTAATTAACAATAACATTTGGCCAAGGCAGTCCTTGTAAATAGACATATAAATAGACAAATAAAATCATGACATATATGCCGTAGAGCCTGAGATAGAGAAAAATAATAAGGAATTCTGCTTTTACTACCATCTCAGAAATATTGCCAGAATTAGAGGTTTTGTCTCAAGACAGGACTTAGAGAAACTTGTTCATGCTTTCATCACCAGCAGGGCCGATTATTGCAATGGTCAATGGATTTAAAAAGTACTGTTTCTTGTTTAAAAACCACTTCATGGCTACAATACATGACAGATATGCTAATCGAATATGAAACCGATTACTCGGATCAATAGGATCAGGTCATTTAGAAAAAACAAGGGTTCACTCAAAACAAGGTGCCTCAGCATTCAGTTATTATCAGCTTTCAGAAGAGATCAGATGTGCTTCAACAGTAGACACTTTTAAATCTAGATTAAAAACACATCAGTTTAACTTTGCATTTACTGAATGATTTAAAACAGTACGAATAAAACAGTACAAAAGAATAAAACAGTATGAACCTTACCTGTTATAAAGGGAATGAAGCTTACGGTATGGTGCTTACCTGCAGAAATAAATAAAGTACAATAAGAACACACAGAACTTCAATTTTCAAAATTATTTTAACATTAAATGATGATTATTTTACTGGTTTACCTGTTTGTGATTACCACAGGATCCCGTCACCTGGCTGCGGTCTTCATTTGGTGAACGGTTCTTCACTCATAATTGACCTATACAAGAAATAGAGAAGAATAATAAGCAATTCTGCTTTTACATGTAGATGTGTGCCCCAAGAACACAGACACACCGGCTCCAAAAAGTTTAAACAGTACACATTTCTGTTATTTTAATGTGGCAAATGTGTCAGCTTTAAAAGAAGCATACATTACCTTTTAAAGAGGAAATACCTTTTGCATGAAATACCTTTACTCCCAGCATAAGCAAGCAATTTTCAAAATGCTTTTAAAAGTAAATAGTGATTATTTTACTTGTTTACCTGTTTGTGATTACCATGGAATCCTGTCACCATCATTTTTAAGCTTGTAAAGCAAATAATGAAATATTGACTTAGTAGGAAAAAATATTTTGGAAGTATCGTGATAAATGATGAAGAAAATATTTTGCAAAGTGATGGTTAGCACACGGTTGATGGTACCTATTAAATTCCATCATATTTTTTTATTCCTACTATGGAAGTCAATGGTGACTATCTGCTGTGGGTTTACCATCATTCCTCAAAATACCTTCTTTTGTGTTACTCAGAAAAAAACTAATCCTCGTGTTGTTGTAAGCCTGTATGCATGAGTAAATGATGACAGAATTATCATCATAAATTGAAATATCCCTTTAAACTGTATTTCCCCCCTTAAACCTAAACTTATTTTCCTACAGCAAGTCATTTAGGTAATCAAGAAAATACTTTACCCGTTGTCTTTGTGAGTTAAACAAATACAGCTACGCTTCCAGGTCTGTCGACGTTGCTGTGGTTTTTCGACAGCTGTAGTATGAAGGGTAGCGAATGAATGAATACATTGCAAAAAATCATTTCTTACTTGTTATTTCGAACTGTTTTAACTATACAAATATCTAGAAAGTCTTAAAATAAGATGCATTTTTTGATGAGCAAAATGCCCTAAGAAAATAAACCTAGCCTTTAGGGAGAAAAAACTCAGAATTTGGGCTTAAAACAAGCAAATAAATCTGCCAAAGGGGTAAGAAACAAATCTAGATATAAACACTTAATTCAAGAAAAATTGTCGTAGCCCATTGGCAGATTTGTTGGCTGGTTTAATGTACATGCATGTACAATATTTCAATTTGTCTTGTATTTATTAGCATTTTGTATTGCCCAACGCTGTCTAGGTTGTTTAACTGTTGTCATTTTCTTATAAAAGCCTTTATAATTTATTAGTTTGGATGATTGCCATTCCCGAGAACCTCTTATATTGGAAGTAAAAGAATCATCTAAGCATTATTTTGTGCTCTTAGACATGTAGCCGTTTGATTGTGGTTCTATTTAATGGCTAGTCTATTCGTTTGGAATGGTCAAACGGCTATTAGATTTTCACTGACAGCCCAAATTAAGCCTTGTTTTAGCCTAGACACTTATTCGCTGTCTATTAAAAGTTATGTAGTCGTTGAATAGCCGCTTTTTTGATGACTAATGTATTCTTGGGCCGTGGTTAGACGTCTCTTGGATTTTACGTAAAACGACAAGCGAATCTATTTTTAACACAAAGGTCAGGGGAGAGCGCGAACGCAGTCCCCCACTATCAGAAATTTTGCAGTCGAGATTCCCACATTTGGGGAATTCGCAAAGGGTCAGCCCAACCGGAGTGCAATGGCTGAGCCTCGCCCTGGGTGAACCACCTTCATGATCATGGTGTCTCCCCTGCCAGGTAAGTATGAGCGACACCCTTTGAGGCCAGACGGCCGCATCTTCCTGTGACCGATCACATCGACGGCGCCCCCGGAGGCCGTCCGACTAACATTTCATTTACTGTGTGTGACCAGGTGGAAAGCGCACGAAGCCACGTCTGAGACCAAACATTCTTCGAGATCTACCCTGTTTTTATTCCGTTTCCAGCCCGGTTGAACCGTGTAGAGTGAAATATGTGAAACAATTTAAATCAAATGGATTTAAATTGCGCATTCAAATATATGGTTTCGTTATTACAAAGTAACTTTACGTGGAATAGAAACAAAGAAATGTACAGAGCAATCAAGAAACAACGAAAGCATAGCAATTTTAGAACGTGGATAAATAAAAACACAGGGCTCAATGACTTACCCGTTGTCGTTGTGAGTTAAACAAGTACAGCTATGCTTCCAGGTCTGTCGACGTTGCTGTGGTGTTTCGACAGCTGTAGTATGAAGGGTAGTGAAAAAAGTTTTCAGGTGTTTTTAACATTCCAATCGGTCTCGTTCGCTTTTGTTGCGCCTTCAGCTGTGTCGAGGATGTTTAATTCGTCCTCGTATCACCTCCGCAAACTTGTAAAGAAAATAATTAAATACATTACAAAAACATTTCTTTATCAGCGTGTTCATTTCCACGCAAGCTTTTCGTTAAACCAATAAAGCCAACGAAACCACAGCAATTTTAAAACACACGGATTAGAAAAAACACCGTCACTCACGCACAAAAGAAGCAAATTCTTTTTTTATACTTGACTTATTTATCCCCGAGATGGGGAGCGCACCATTCATGGAAACACTGCAATACCATGTTGATGCATGGAGTGGAAGGAGCAAGCTCCGCTTCCATTTCCGAAGGTCAAAAATCCATTTAACATATAGTCCCCGGATAGGAGACGTATCAGACATTAAACTGATAAGAACAGATACTACACTTGATCTTAGCCAAAAGGCCGAGAAGCGATACCGGAATAGACGCAGCCAAAGGGGGAGCCGGCGAAGGCGCTGGCTTTTGGGGTGGAGGCTAGCGGGCATTTAACTCTATACGTTCTCATTGTATAACCCAGAGGTAGAACGTTGAGCTAGCAAATCAGAAGTTCATGTTTTAATGCAGGATCTGATCCACGCTCATGAGAGAGAGAGAGAGAGAGAGAGATAGAGAGAATTTAGAATTTTCAAAAAACCTTTATTACAAATTAAAACATTTTCATAACCTCAAATCAGAAAAAACAAAGAAAAAATATATATAGTAACGGAAATAACAAAAAAATAAGCCAACATAGGAGCAAAGAACAAATCATCTTCAATAACCAGACACAGAGCTCCTCCATAATACCAAATCAATTCAAAAGAAAGAAGATCATTCATTGCTTTAAAGTATCTAAAACCAATAAGGATTCTAGATTTAACTTATTTTAAAAACTGCTAATGTATCATGGCTTCCGGGTCTGTCAACGTTGCTGTGGTTTTTCGACAGCTGTAATATGAAGGGTAGAGTGAAAAAAAATATTTAAGTGTTTTGAACATCCCAATTTGTTCGTTTACTTAGTATTTTCTTAATGTTTTCGAGTTAAAAAATAATTCTTAAATCGAGATACATTTACTTAATAAGCAAAGTGGCTTAGAATTTAAGTCTTGTTTACTGAAATAAATTCTAAAATGTAATAGGTTAAGGCTTAAAACAAGTAAAAATATCTGCCAGTGGGGTAAGAAAAATAAACCTAAATTGAGTTTATTATTGAATTAAGTTGAAACTAGAATTAAGTTTATTTTTCTTACCCCGCTGGCAGATATTTTTTATTTGTTTTAAATATAAACCTGTTGATTTTTATAATTTATTTCAATTATTTTACAAAGTATGCGATCTGATTTTTTTAATCGCGGTGTTTCTTTTATTCCTCGTTTCTTTTCCGTGCATTTGCTTTATTTATTTATTTTTGCTTGTTGCATTTAAATGCACATTTGATTTGTTGCCACATTATTATGTGTTAATGTATTTTTTAACATGTTTATCAACAAAAAGTGCGTTATTATAATTAATTATATAGCTGTGAAATATATACAAGAATTCCCAGCAAAAACAAAACGTTTTTATAACAATTTTCTATTACAATACATAATATCTTAAGCCACTTTGCTTACCAAGTAAATGTATCTCCATTTAAGCATTGTCAGATATTCACTAGAAAACAAGACAAAAACAGTAAGTAAGATATTAATTTACTTTTTTCTTTCAAACATAAATTTACAGACGGCTGGAAATTTTTAATAAAATAACTAGCCATACCTATTCGGGTCTGCTCCCGTTTGCTGTGATGACGGGGGACTTAGTCCAAAGCACATTTTGAGGAATACTTACACATTTTACTTCTTATTTCTTTGAAATTAATTATGCATACACTATGGATTAAAAATGTCCCGACTGCGAACCTGATAAAACCCAGGTAAAAAGCAAATACAAATAAACCATTTTGATTTAGCAAAAGTTTACAAATAAATGCACTCCTTGCACACAACAAGCACGTCTAGTTACCATTCATATTTTGCGTGATTTAAGTTTCGTCGCATACATTTTGGAAGGCACACGATAAAAACAAAATAAGGCTTTTAATGTATGCCGACCTCATTCTCCGTTGAGGGCTTATCAATCATAATAAACGCTGTTAACTCTTCTCATTGAATGGTCTAAATCCAATGCTGGTAAAGAAATCAAATGTGCATTTAAACGCAACAAGCAAGCCGTAAAGCAATGGATGCAGGCAAACAAACGAGGAATAGCACATACAACACCACGATTAGATCATCGGGTCGCATACTTTGGAATTAATAAGAAATAATTATTCAGTCTAAAGAAATAAGAAGTAAAATGTCTAAGTATTTCTCCAAATGTGCACACTCATTACAATAAACGGGAGCAGACACGAATAGTTATGTATGTCTCGTTATTTTATTTAAAATTGATAAGCTGTCTAACATATGATATATTTTGATAATACGAAATGCTAAAAAAATAATATAACACCAATCGACAATATCTGTTATTGTTATTTTTACAAGTAAATTCATGTGTAGGAGAAAACAAAGCAGCTGTCAGTCCATACTATATTGAGTGGCCATCGTAGTGGTGCAACCTGAACGATGTTTTCCCTACTTCCGGTCAAAGCCGCCATTTTGTGAAATAGGCATATAGGTGACGCTGGAGCACGCGGCCATTGTCTCTGTTCAACAAAACAAGTATATATATACACATACGCATATTTTTCCTCAATCAATCACCGAATACAAGGTGCAATTCGATGCCAACTGACCCTTCTCTCTGGTTTCATGTTTGTAAGGAAAATTAAGGGGGAAATTACGATAGCATTTCAGCCAAACATTCATTCGTGCCACGCTGCTTTTCTTTGAACGAAAAAAAACCCTCTGCTCCCCCTACACAATTTCTTCTCCTGTTATTTTATGCTTAAAACAAGCAAATAAATCTGACTACAGGGTAAGAAAAAATTCGTGAACTTTTCCCATAAACACTTAATTCAAGAAAAATTGTCCCACCCCACTGGCCATTTTTTATCCACAATACACATTCGATGTCTGCAGGCACCATTGTCTTTGTTCAACGCAAACAATTCTGTTGCGTTTTTCTTTGAACGAAGTGCTCCGCCTAGATAATTTGACCCATATTCACATGGGTTTGTTTCTCGTTTTTTTTCTTTGAGAACAATCTATATAGCGCCTTCCACAATCGTTTTGGTGTTAGCTTTACGTAAAATAGAAACACAGAAAAGTACTGAGCGATGGAGAGACCACGAACGCGGATCGTATTATGGACCACGGACTGGCAAACAAACTGGCAACCACGCACTAAAGAAGCAAACTCTGATTTTAAACTCACCTTATTTGTCCCCGGAAAGCGCCAGAGTCGATGCACGGAGTGGACGGAACAAGCCTCGCTTCCATAGCCGAAGGTCAAAAATCCATTTAAACGTGTAGTCCCCGGTGTCCACTCGATCTCACCCAAAAAGCCGAGAAGCGATACCGCAATGGCATCCGGAGAAGGCGCTGGCTGTCGGGATGGAGGTTAGCGGGTCAGAGGTCCGGCACTGAAGGTCTGCGTTCATTATTCACCGTGTGCATTTCACTCTATATCCACTTTCTAATGTATAGCACTTGATAAGGATTAACAGTTTAAAAACAGAAATGCAAGACATCAGAAAATACATTTATTTTTTACTTTCATAACATGAGAGGTGTCATACAATAACAAATATGAGCTTTAAAATCACATTCCTAAGTTAAAAATATACATAAAAATAGATATATGGATCATTACACAAATCACTACTCAAAGGACCTATGTTAAATAACTGCTTCAATATTAATTAACAATAACATTTGGCCAAGGCAGTCCTTGTAAATAGACATATAAATAGACAAATAAAATCATGACATATATGCCGTAGAGCCTGAGATAGAGAAAAATAATAAGGAATTCTGCTTTTACTACCATCTCAGAAATATTGCCAGAATTAGAGGTTTTGTCTCAAGACAGGACTTAGAGAAACTTGTTCATGCTTTCATCACCAGCAGGGCCGATTATTGCAATGGTCAATGGATTTAAAAAGTACTGTTTCTTGTTTAAAAACCACTTCATGGCTACAATACATGACAGATATGCTAATCGAATATGAAACCGATTACTCGGATCAATAGGATCAGGTCATTTAGAAAAAACAAGGGTTCACTCAAAACAAGGTGCCTCAGCATTCAGTTATTATCAGCTTTCAGAAGAGATCAGATGTGCTTCAACAGTAGACACTTTTAAATCTAGATTAAAAACACATCAGTTTAACTTTGCATTTACTGAATGATTTAAAACAGTACGAATAAAACAGTACAAAAGAATAAAACAGTATGAACCTTACCTGTTATAAAGGGAATGAAGCTTACGGTATGGTGCTTACCTGCAGAAATAAATAAAGTACAATAAGAACACACAGAACTTCAATTTTCAAAATTATTTTAACATTAAATGATGATTATTTTACTGGTTTACCTGTTTGTGATTACCACAGGATCCCGTCACCTGGCTGCGGTCTTCATTTGGTGAACGGTTCTTCACTCATAATTGACCTATACAAGAAATAGAGAAGAATAATAAGCAATTCTGCTTTTACATGTAGATGTGTGCCCCAAGAACACAGACACACCGGCTCCAAAAAGTTTAAACAGTACACATTTCTGTTATTTTAATGTGGCAAATGTGTCAGCTTTAAAAGAAGCATACATTACCTTTTAAAGAGGAAATACCTTTTGCATGAAATACCTTTACTCCCAGCATAAGCAAGCAATTTTCAAAATGCTTTTAAAAGTAAATAGTGATTATTTTACTTGTTTACCTGTTTGTGATTACCATGGAATCCTGTCACCATCATTTTTAAGCTTGTAAAGCAAATAATGAAATATTGACTTAGTAGGAAAAATTATTTTGGAAGTATCGTGATAAATGATGAAGAAAATATTTTGCAAAGTGATGGTTAGCACACGGTTGATGGTACCTATTAAATTCCATCATATTTTTTTATTCCTACTATGGAAGTCAATGGTGACTATCTGCTGTGGGTTTACCATCATTCCTCAAAATACCTTCTTTTGTGTTACTCAGAAAAAAACTAATCCTCGTGTTGTTGTAAGCCTGTATGCATGAGTAAATGATGACAGAATTATCATCATAAATTGAAATATCCCTTTAAACTGTATTTCCCCCCTTAAACCTAAACTTATTTTCCTACAGCAAGTCATTTAGGTAATCAAGAAAATACTTTACCCGTTGTCTTTGTGAGTTAAACAAATACAGCTACGCTTCCAGGTCTGTCGACGTTGCTGTGGTTTTTCGACAGCTGTAGTATGAAGGGTAGCGAATGAATGAATACATTGCAAAAAATCATTTCTTACTTGTTATTTCGAACTGTTTTAACTATACAAATATCTAGAAAGTCTTAAAATAAGATGCATTTTTTGATGAGCAAAATGCCCTAAGAAAATAAACCTAGCCTTTAGGGAGAAAAAACTCAGAATTTGGGCTTAAAACAAGCAAATAAATCTGCCAAAGGGGTAAGAAACAAATCTAGATATAAACACTTAATTCAAGAAAAATTGTCGTAGCCCATTGGCAGATTTGTTGGCTGGTTTAATGTACATGCATGTACAATATTTCAATTTGTCTTGTATTTATTAGCATTTTGTATTGCCCAACGCTGTCTAGGTTGTTTAACTGTTGTCATTTTCTTATAAAAGCCTTTATAATTTATTAGTTTGGATGATTGCCATTCCCGAGAACCTCTTATATTGGAAGTAAAAGAATCATCTAAGCATTATTTTGTGCTCTTAGACATGTAGCCGTTTGATTGTGGTTCTATTTAATGGCTAGTCTATTCGTTTGGAATGGTCAAACGGCTATTAGATTTTCACTGACAGCCCAAATTAAGCCTTGTTTTAGCCTAGACACTTATTCGCTGTCTATTAAAAGTTATGTAGTCGTTGAATAGCCGCTTTTTTGATGACTAATGTATTCTTGGGCCGTGGTTAGACGTCTCTTGGATTTTACGTAAAACGACAAGCGAATCTATTTTTAACACAAAGGTCAGGGGAGAGCGCGAACGCAGTCCCCCACTATCAGAAATTTTGCAGTCGAGATTCCCACATTTGGGGAATTCGCAAAGGGTCAGCCCAACCGGAGTGCAATGGCTGAGCCTCGCCCTGGGTGAACCACCTTCATGATCATGGTGTCTCCCCTGCCAGGTAATTATGAGCGACACCCTTTGAGGCCAGACGGCCGCATCTTCCTGTGACCGATCACATCGACGGCGCCCCCGGAGGCCGTCCGACTAACATTTCATTTACTGTGTGTGACCAGGTGGAAAGCGCACGAAGCCACGTCTGAGACCAAACATTCTTCGAGATCTACCCTGTTTTTATTCCGTTTCCAGCCCGGTTGAACCGTGTAGAGTGAAATATGTGAAACAATTTAAATCAAATGGATTTAAATTGCGCATTCAAATATATGGTTTCGTTATTACAAAGTAACTTTACGTGGAATAGAAACAAAGAAATGTACAGAGCAATCAAGAAACAACGAAAGCATAGCAATTTTAGAACGTGGATAAATAAAAACACAGGGCTCAATGACTTACCCGTTGTCGTTGTGAGTTAAACAAGTACAGCTATGCTTCCAGGTCTGTCGACGTTGCTGTGGTGTTTCGACAGCTGTAGTATGAAGGGTAGTGAAAAAAGTTTTCAGGTGTTTTTAACATTCCAATCGGTCTCGTTCGCTTTTGTTGCGCCTTCAGCTGTGTCGAGGATGTTTAATTCGTCCTCGTATCACCTCCGCAAACTTGTAAAGAAAATAATTAAATACATTACAAAAACATTTCTTTATCAGCGTGTTCATTTCCACGCAAGCTTTTCGTTAAACCAATAAAGCCAACGAAACCACAGCAATTTTAAAACACACGGATTAGAAAAAACACCGTCACTCACGCACAAAAGAAGCAAATTCTTTTTTTATACTTGACTTATTTATCCCCGAGATGGGGAGCGCACCATTCATGGAAACACTGCAATACCATGTTGATGCATGGAGTGGAAGGAGCAAGCTCCGCTTCCATTTCCGAAGGTCAAAAATCCATTTAACATATAGTCCCCGGATAGGAGACGTATCAGACATTAAACTGATAAGAACAGATACTACACTTGATCTTAGCCAAAAGGCCGAGAAGCGATACCGGAATAGACGCAGCCAAAGGGGGAGCCGGCGAAGGCGCTGGCTTTTGGGGTGGAGGCTAGCGGGCATTTAACTCTATACGTTCTCATTGTATAACCCAGAGGTAGAACGTTGAGCTAGCAAATCAGAAGTTCATGTTTTAATGCAGGATCTGATCCACGCTCATGAGAGAGAGAGAGAGAGAGAGAGATAGAGAGAATTTAGAATTTTCAAAAAACCTTTATTACAAATTAAAACATTTTCATAACCTCAAATCAGAAAAAACAAAGAAAAAATATATATAGTAACGGAAATAACAAAAAAATAAGCCAACATAGGAGCAAAGAACAAATCATCTTCAATAACCAGACACAGAGCTCCTCCATAATACCAAATCAATTCAAAAGAAAGAAGATCATTCATTGCTTTAAAGTATCTAAAACCAATAAGGATTCTAGATTTAACTTATTTTAAAAACTGCTAATGTATCATGGCTTCCGGGTCTGTCAACGTTGCTGTGGTTTTTCGACAGCTGTAATATGAAGGGTAGAGTGAAAAAAAATATTTAAGTGTTTTGAACATCCCAATTTGTTCGTTTACTTAGTATTTTCTTAATGTTTTCGAGTTAAAAAATAATTCTTAAATCGAGATACATTTACTTAATAAGCAAAGTGGCTTAGAATTTAAGTCTTGTTTACTGAAATAAATTCTAAAATGTAATAGGTTAAGGCTTAAAACAAGTAAAAATATCTGCCAGTGGGGTAAGAAAAATAAACCTAAATTGAGTTTATTATTGAATTAAGTTGAAACTAGAATTAAGTTTATTTTTCTTACCCCGCTGGCAGATATTTTTTATTTGTTTTAAATATAAACCTGTTGATTTTTATAATTTATTTCAATTATTTTACAAAGTATGCGATCTGATTTTTTTAATCGCGGTGTTTCTTTTATTCCTCGTTTCTTTTCCGTGCATTTGCTTTATTTATTTATTTTTGCTTGTTGCATTTAAATGCACATTTGATTTGTTGCCACATTATTATGTGTTAATGTATTTTTTAACATGTTTATCAACAAAAAGTGCGTTATTATAATTAATTATATAGCTGTGAAATATATACAAGAATTCCCAGCAAAAACAAAACGTTTTTATAACAATTTTCTATTACAATACATAATATCTTAAGCCACTTTGCTTACCAAGTAAATGTATCTCCATTTAAGCATTGTCAGATATTCACTAGAAAACAAGACAAAAACAGTAAGTAAGATATTAATTTACTTTTTTCTTTCAAACATAAATTTACAGACGGCTGGAAATTTTTAATAAAATAACTAGCCATACCTATTCGGGTCTGCTCCCGTTTGCTGTGATGACGGGGGACTTAGTCCAAAGCACATTTTGAGGAATACTTACACATTTTACTTCTTATTTCTTTGAAATTAATTATGCATACACTATGGATTAAAAATGTCCCGACTGCGAACCTGATAAAACCCAGGTAAAAAGCAAATACAAATAAACCATTTTGATTTAGCAAAAGTTTACAAATAAATGCACTCCTTGCACACAACAAGCACGTCTAGTTACCATTCATATTTTGCGTGATTTAAGTTTCGTCGCATACATTTTGGAAGGCACACGATAAAAACAAAATAAGGCTTTTAATGTATGCCGACCTCATTCTCCGTTGAGGGCTTATCAATCATAATAAACGCTGTTAACTCTTCTCATTGAATGGTCTAAATCCAATGCTGGTAAAGAAATCAAATGTGCATTTAAACGCAACAAGCAAGCCGTAAAGCAATGGATGCAGGCAAACAAACGAGGAATAGCACATACAACACCACGATTAGATCATCGGGTCGCATACTTTGGAATTAATAAGAAATAATTATTCAGTCTAAAGAAATAAGAAGTAAAATGTCTAAGTATTTCTCCAAATGTGCACACTCATTACAATAAACGGGAGCAGACACGAATAGTTATGTATGTCTCGTTATTTTATTTAAAATTGATAAGCTGTCTAACATATGATATATTTTGATAATACGAAATGCTAAAAAAATAATATAACACCAATCGACAATATCTGTTATTGTTATTTTTACAAGTAAATTCATGTGTAGGAGAAAACAAAGCAGCTGTCAGTCCATACTATATTGAGTGGCCATCGTAGTGGTGCAACCTGAACGATGTTTTCCCTACTTCCGGTCAAAGCCGCCATTTTGTGAAATAGGCATATAGGTGACGCTGGAGCACGCGGCCATTGTCTCTGTTCAACAAAACAAGTATATATATACACATACGCATATTTTTCCTCAATCAATCACCGAATACAAGGTGCAATTCGATGCCAACTGACCCTTCTCTCTGGTTTCATGTTTGTAAGGAAAATTAAGGGGGAAATTACGATAGCATTTCAGCCAAACATTCATTCGTGCCACGCTGCTTTTCTTTGAACGAAAAAAAACCCTCTGCTCCCCCTACACAATTTCTTCTCCTGTTATTTTATGCTTAAAACAAGCAAATAAATCTGACTACAGGGTAAGAAAAAATTCGTGAACTTTTCCCATAAACACTTAATTCAAGAAAAATTGTCCCACCCCACTGGCCATTTTTTATCCACAATACACATTCGATGTCTGCAGGCACCATTGTCTTTGTTCAACGCAAACAATTCTGTTGCGTTTTTCTTTGAACGAAGTGCTCCGCCTAGATAATTTGACCCATATTCACATGGGTTTGTTTCTCGTTTTTTTTCTTTGAGAACAATCTATATAGCGCCTTCCACAATCGTTTTGGTGTTAGCTTTACGTAAAATAGAAACACAGAAAAGTACTGAGCGATGGAGAGACCACGAACGCGGATCGTATTATGGACCACGGACTGGCAAACAAACTGGCAACCACGCACTAAAGAAGCAAACTCTGATTTTAAACTCACCTTATTTGTCCCCGGAAAGCGCCAGAGTCGATGCACGGAGTGGACGGAACAAGCCTCGCTTCCATAGCCGAAGGTCAAAAATCCATTTAAACGTGTAGTCCCCGGTGTCCACTCGATCTCACCCAAAAAGCCGAGAAGCGATACCGCAATGGCATCCGGAGAAGGCGCTGGCTGTCGGGATGGAGGTTAGCGGGTCAGAGGTCCGGCACTGAAGGTCTGCGTTCATTATTCACCGTGTGCATTTCACTCTATATCCACTTTCTAATGTATAGCACTTGATAAGGATTAACAGTTTAAAAACAGAAATGCAAGACATCAGAAAATACATTTATTTTTTACTTTCATAACATGAGAGGTGTCATACAATAACAAATATGAGCTTTAAAATCACATTCCTAAGTTAAAAATATACATAAAAATAGATATATGGATCATTACACAAATCACTACTCAAAGGACCTATGTTAAATAACTGCTTCAATATTAATTAACAATAACATTTGGCCAAGGCAGTCCTTGTAAATAGACATATAAATAGACAAATAAAATCATGACATATATGCCGTAGAGCCTGAGATAGAGAAAAATAATAAGGAATTCTGCTTTTACTACCATCTCAGAAATATTGCCAGAATTAGAGGTTTTGTCTCAAGACAGGACTTAGAGAAACTTGTTCATGCTTTCATCACCAGCAGGGCCGATTATTGCAATGGTCAATGGATTTTAAAAGTACTGTTTCTTGTTTAAAAACCACTTCATGGCTACAATACATGACAGATATGCTAATCGAATATGAAACCGATTACTCGGATCAATAGGATCAGGTCATTTAGAAAAAACAAGGGTTCACTCAAAACAAGGTGCCTCAGCATTCAGTTATTATCAGCTTTCAGAAGAGATCAGATGTGCTTCAACAGTAGACACTTTTAAATCTAGATTAAAAACACATCAGTTTAACTTTGCATTTACTGAATGATTTAAAACAGTACGAATAAAACAGTACAAAAGAATAAAACAGTATGAACCTTACCTGTTATAAAGGGAATGAAGCTTACGGTATGGTGCTTACCTGCAGAAATAAATAAAGTACAATAAGAACACACAGAACTTCAATTTTCAAAATTATTTTAACATTAAATGATGATTATTTTACTGGTTTACCTGTTTGTGATTACCACAGGATCCCGTCACCTGGCTGCGGTCTTCATTTGGTGAACGGTTCTTCACTCATAATTGACCTATACAAGAAATAGAGAAGAATAATAAGCAATTCTGCTTTTACATGTAGATGTGTGCCCCAAGAACACAGACACACCGGCTCCAAAAAGTTTAAACAGTACACATTTCTGTTATTTTAATGTGGCAAATGTGTCAGCTTTAAAAGAAGCATACATTACCTTTTAAAGAGGAAATACCTTTTGCATGAAATACCTTTACTCCCAGCATAAGCAAGCAATTTTCAAAATGCTTTTAAAAGTAAATAGTGATTATTTTACTTGTTTACCTGTTTGTGATTACCATGGAATCCTGTCACCATCATTTTTAAGCTTGTAAAGCAAATAATGAAATATTGACTTAGTAGGAAAAAATATTTTGGAAGTATCGTGATAAATGATGAAGAAAATATTTTGCAAAGTGATGGTTAGCACACGGTTGATGGTACCTATTAAATTCCATCATATTTTTTTATTCCTACTATGGAAGTCAATGGTGACTATCTGCTGTGGGTTTACCATCATTCCTCAAAATACCTTCTTTTGTGTTACTCAGAAAAAAACTAATCCTCGTGTTGTTGTAAGCCTGTATGCATGAGTAAATGATGACAGAATTATCATCATAAATTGAAATATCCCTTTAAACTGTATTTCCCCCCTTAAACCTAAACTTATTTTCCTACAGCAAGTCATTTAGGTAATCAAGAAAATACTTTACCCGTTGTCTTTGTGAGTTAAACAAATACAGCTACGCTTCCAGGTCTGTCGACGTTGCTGTGGTTTTTCGACAGCTGTAGTATGAAGGGTAGCGAATGAATGAATACATTGCAAAAAATCATTTCTTACTTGTTATTTCGAACTGTTTTAACTATACAAATATCTAGAAAGTCTTAAAATAAGATGCATTTTTTGATGAGCAAAATGCCCTAAGAAAATAAACCTAGCCTTTAGGGAGAAAAAACTCAGAATTTGGGCTTAAAACAAGCAAATAAATCTGCCAAAGGGGTAAGAAACAAATCTAGATATAAACACTTAATTCAAGAAAAATTGTCGTAGCCCATTGGCAGATTTGTTGGCTGGTTTAATGTACATGCATGTACAATATTTCAATTTGTCTTGTATTTATTAGCATTTTGTATTGCCCAACGCTGTCTAGGTTGTTTAACTGTTGTCATTTTCTTATAAAAGCCTTTATAATTTATTAGTTTGGATGATTGCCATTCCCGAGAACCTCTTATATTGGAAGTAAAAGAATCATCTAAGCATTATTTTGTGCTCTTAGACATGTAGCCGTTTGATTGTGGTTCTATTTAATGGCTAGTCTATTCGTTTGGAATGGTCAAACGGCTATTAGATTTTCACTGACAGCCCAAATTAAGCCTTGTTTTAGCCTAGACACTTATTCGCTGTCTATTAAAAGTTATGTAGTCGTTGAATAGCCGCTTTTTTGATGACTAATGTATTCTTGGGCCGTGGTTAGACGTCTCTTGGATTTTACGTAAAACGACAAGCGAATCTATTTTTAACACAAAGGTCAGGGGAGAGCGCGAACGCAGTGCCCCACTATCAGAAATTTTGCAGTCGAGATTCCCACATTTGGGGAATTCGCAAAGGGTCAGCCCAACCGGAGTGCAATGGCTGAGCCTCGCCCTGGGTGAACCACCTTCATGATCATGGTGTCTCCCCTGCCAGGTAAGTATGAGCGACACCCTTTGAGGCCAGACGGCCGCATCTTCCTGTGACCGATCACATCGAACGGCGCCCCCGGAGGCCGTCCGACTAACATTTCATTTACTGTGTGTGACCAGGTGGAAAGCGCACGAAGCCACGTCTGAGACCAAACATTCTTCGAGATCTACCCTGTTTTTATTCCGTTTCCAGCCCGGTTGAACCGTGTAGAGTGAAATATGTGAAACAATTTAAATCAAATGGATTTAAATTGCGCATTCAAATATATGGTTTCGTTATTACAAAGTAACTTTACGTGGAATAGAAACAAAGAAATGTACAGAGCAATCAAGAAACAACGAAAGCATAGCAATTTTAGAACGTGGATAAATAAAAACACAGGGCTCAATGACTTACCCGTTGTCGTTGTGAGTTAAACAAGTACAGCTATGCTTCCAGGTCTGTCGACGTTGCTGTGGTGTTTCGACAGCTGTAGTATGAAGGGTAGTGAAAAAAGTTTTCAGGTGTTTTTAACATTCCAATCGGTCTCGTTCGCTTTTGTTGCGCCTTCAGCTGTGTCGAGGATGTTTAATTCGTCCTCGTATCACCTCCGCAAACTTGTAAAGAAAATAATTAAATACATTACAAAAACATTTCTTTATCAGCGTGTTCATTTCCACGCAAGCTTTTCGTTAAACCAATAAAGCCAACGAAACCACAGCAATTTTAAAACACACGGATTAGAAAAAACACCGTCACTCACGCACAAAAGAAGCAAATTCTTTTTTTATACTTGACTTATTTATCCCCGAGATGGGGAGCGCACCATTCATGGAAACACTGCAATACCATGTTGATGCATGGAGTGGAAGGAGCAAGCTCCGCTTCCATTTCCGAAGGTCAAAAATCCATTTAACATATAGTCCCCGGATAGGAGACGTATCAGACATTAAACTGATAAGAACAGATACTACACTTGATCTTAGCCAAAAGGCCGAGAAGCGATACCGGAATAGACGCAGCCAAAGGGGGAGCCGGCGAAGGCGCTGGCTTTTGGGGTGGAGGCTAGCGGGCATTTAACTCTATACGTTCTCATTGTATAACCCAGAGGTAGAACGTTGAGCTAGCAAATCAGAAGTTCATGTTTTAATGCAGGATCTGATCCACGCTCATGAGAGAGAGAGAGAGAGAGAGAGAGATAGAGAGAATTTAGAATTTTCAAAAAACCTTTATTACAAATTAAAACATTTTCATAACCTCAAATCAGAAAAAACAAAGAAAAAATATATATAGTAACGGAAATAACAAAAAAATAAGCCAACATAGGAGCAAAGAACAAATCATCTTCAATAACCAGACACAGAGCTCCTCCATAATACCAAATCAATTCAAAAGAAAGAAGATCATTCATTGCTTTAAAGTATCTAAAACCAATAAGGATTCTAGATTTAACTTATTTTAAAAACTGCTAATGTATCATGGCTTCCGGGTCTGTCAACGTTGCTGTGGTTTTTCGACAGCTGTAATATGAAGGGTAGAGTGAAAAAAAATATTTAAGTGTTTTGAACATCCCAATTTGTTCGTTTACTTAGTATTTTCTTAATGTTTTCGAGTTAAAAAATAATTCTTAAATCGAGATACATTTACTTAATAAGCAAAGTGGCTTAGAATTTAAGTCTTGTTTACTGAAATAAATTCTAAAATGTAATAGGTTAAGGCTTAAAACAAGTAAAAATATCTGCCAGTGGGGTAAGAAAAATAAACCTAAATTGAGTTTATTATTGAATTAAGTTGAAACTAGAATTAAGTTTATTTTTCTTACCCCGCTGGCAGATATTTTTTATTTGTTTTAAATATAAACCTGTTGATTTTTATAATTTATTTCAATTATTTTACAAAGTATGCGATCTGATTTTTTTAATCGCGGTGTTTCTTTTATTCCTCGTTTCTTTTCCGTGCATTTGCTTTATTTATTTATTTTTGCTTGTTGCATTTAAATGCACATTTGATTTGTTGCCACATTATTATGTGTTAATGTATTTTTTAACATGTTTATCAACAAAAAGTGCGTTATTATAATTAATTATATAGCTGTGAAATATATACAAGAATTCCCAGCAAAAACAAAACGTTTTTATAACAATTTTCTATTACAATACATAATATCTTAAGCCACTTTGCTTACCAAGTAAATGTATCTCCATTTAAGCATTGTCAGATATTCACTAGAAAACAAGACAAAAACAGTAAGTAAGATATTAATTTACTTTTTTCTTTCAAACATAAATTTACAGACGGCTGGAAATTTTTAATAAAATAACTAGCCATACCTATTCGGGTCTGCTCCCGTTTGCTGTGATGACGGGGGACTTAGTCCAAAGCACATTTTGAGGAATACTTACACATTTTACTTCTTATTTCTTTGAAATTAATTATGCATACACTATGGATTAAAAATGTCCCGACTGCGAACCTGATAAAACCCAGGTAAAAAGCAAATACAAATAAACCATTTTGATTTAGCAAAAGTTTACAAATAAATGCACTCCTTGCACACAACAAGCACGTCTAGTTACCATTCATATTTTGCGTGATTTAAGTTTCGTCGCATACATTTTGGAAGGCACACGATAAAAACAAAATAAGGCTTTTAATGTATGCCGACCTCATTCTCCGTTGAGGGCTTATCAATCATAATAAACGCTGTTAACTCTTCTCATTGAATGGTCTAAATCCAATGCTGGTAAAGAAATCAAATGTGCATTTAAACGCAACAAGCAAGCCGTAAAGCAATGGATGCAGGCAAACAAACGAGGAATAGCACATACAACACCACGATTAGATCATCGGGTCGCATACTTTGGAATTAATAAGAAATAATTATTCAGTCTAAAGAAATAAGAAGTAAAATGTCTAAGTATTTCTCCAAATGTGCACACTCATTACAATAAACGGGAGCAGACACGAATAGTTATGTATGTCTCGTTATTTTATTTAAAATTGATAAGCTGTCTAACATATGATATATTTTGATAATACGAAATGCTAAAAAAATAATATAACACCAATCGACAATATCTGTTATTGTTATTTTTACAAGTAAATTCATGTGTAGGAGAAAACAAAGCAGCTGTCAGTCCATACTATATTGAGTGGCCATCGTAGTGGTGCAACCTGAACGATGTTTTCCCTACTTCCGGTCAAAGCCGCCATTTTGTGAAATAGGCATATAGGTGACGCTGGAGCACGCGGCCATTGTCTCTGTTCAACAAAACAAGTATATATATACACATACGCATATTTTTCCTCAATCAATCACCGAATACAAGGTGCAATTCGATGCCAACTGACCCTTCTCTCTGGTTTCATGTTTGTAAGGAAAATTAAGGGGGAAATTACGATAGCATTTCAGCCAAACATTCATTCGTGCCACGCTGCTTTTCTTTGAACGAAAAAAAACCCTCTGCTCCCCCTACACAATTTCTTCTCCTGTTATTTTATGCTTAAAACAAGCAAATAAATCTGACTACAGGGTAAGAAAAAATTCGTGAACTTTTCCCATAAACACTTAATTCAAGAAAAATTGTCCCACCCCACTGGCCATTTTTTATCCACAATACACATTCGATGTCTGCAGGCACCATTGTCTTTGTTCAACGCAAACAATTCTGTTGCGTTTTTCTTTGAACGAAGTGCTCCGCCTAGATAATTTGACCCATATTCACATGGGTTTGTTTCTCGTTTTTTTTCTTTGAGAACAATCTATATAGCGCCTTCCACAATCGTTTTGGTGTTAGCTTTACGTAAAATAGAAACACAGAAAAGTACTGAGCGATGGAGAGACCACGAACGCGGAACGTATTATGGACCACGGACTGGCAAACAAACTGGCAACCACGCACTAAAGAAGCAAACTCTGATTTTAAACTCACCTTATTTGTCCCCGGAAAGCGCCAGAGTCGATGCACGGAGTGGACGGAACAAGCCTCGCTTCCATAGCCGAAGGTCAAAAATCCATTTAAACGTGTAGTCCCCGGTGTCCACTCGATCTCACCCAAAAAGCCGAGAAGCGATACCGCAATGGCATCCGGAGAAGGCGCTGGCTGTCGGGATGGAGGTTAGCGGGTCAGAGGTCCGGCACTGAAGGTCTGCGTTCATTATTCACCGTGTGCATTTCACTCTATATCCACTTTCTAATGTATAGCACTTGATAAGGATTAACAGTTTAAAAACAGAAATGCAAGACATCAGAAAATACATTTATTTTTTACTTTCATAACATGAGAGGTGTCATACAATAACAAATATGAGCTTTAAAATCACATTCCTAAGTTAAAAATATACATAAAAATAGATATATGGATCATTACACAAATCACTACTCAAAGGACCTATGTTAAATAACTGCTTCAATATTAATTAACAATAACATTTGGCCAAGGCAGTCCTTGTAAATAGACATATAAATAGACAAATAAAATCATGACATATATGCCGTAGAGCCTGAGATAGAGAAAAATAATAAGGAATTCTGCTTTTACTACCATCTCAGAAATATTGCCAGAATTAGAGGTTTTGTCTCAAGACAGGACTTAGAGAAACTTGTTCATGCTTTCATCACCAGCAGGGCCGATTATTGCAATGGTCAATGGATTTAAAAAGTACTGTTTCTTGTTTAAAAACCACTTCATGGCTACAATACATGACAGATATGCTAATCGAATATGAAACCGATTACTCGGATCAATAGGATCAGGTCATTTAGAAAAAACAAGGGTTCACTCAAAACAAGGTGCCTCAGCATTCAGTTATTATCAGCTTTCAGAAGAGATCAGATGTGCTTCAACAGTAGACACTTTTAAATCTAGATTAAAAACACATCAGTTTAACTTTGCATTTACTGAATGATTTAAAACAGTACGAATAAAACAGTACAAAAGAATAAAACAGTATGAACCTTACCTGTTATAAAGGGAATGAAGCTTACGGTATGGTGCTTACCTGCAGAAATAAATAAAGTACAATAAGAACACACAGAACTTCAATTTTCAAAATTATTTTAACATTAAATGATGATTATTTTACTGGTTTACCTGTTTGTGATTACCACAGGATCCCGTCACCTGGCTGCGGTCTTCATTTGGTGAACGGTTCTTCACTCATAATTGACCTATACAAGAAATAGAGAAGAATAATAAGCAATTCTGCTTTTACATGTAGATGTGTGCCCCAAGAACACAGACACACCGGCTCCAAAAAGTTTAAACAGTACACATTTCTGTTATTTTAATGTGGCAAATGTGTCAGCTTTAAAAGAAGCATACATTACCTTTTAAAGAGGAAATACCTTTTGCATGAAATACCTTTACTCCCAGCATAAGCAAGCAATTTTCAAAATGCTTTTAAAAGTAAATAGTGATTATTTTACTTGTTTACCTGTTTGTGATTACCATGGAATCCTGTCACCATCATTTTTAAGCTTGTAAAGCAAATAATGAAATATTGACTTAGTAGGAAAAATTATTTTGGAAGTATCGTGATAAATGATGAAGAAAATATTTTGCAAAGTGATGGTTAGCACACGGTTGATGGTACCTATTAAATTCCATCATATTTTTTTATTCCTACTATGGAAGTCAATGGTGACTATCTGCTGTGGGTTTACCATCATTCCTCAAAATACCTTCTTTTGTGTTACTCAGAAAAAAACTAATCCTCGTGTTGTTGTAAGCCTGTATGCATGAGTAAATGATGACAGAATTATCATCATAAATTGAAATATCCCTTTAAACTGTATTTCCCCCCTTAAACCTAAACTTATTTTCCTACAGCAAGTCATTTAGGTAATCAAGAAAATACTTTACCCGTTGTCTTTGTGAGTTAAACAAATACAGCTACGCTTCCAGGTCTGTCGACGTTGCTGTGGTTTTTCGACAGCTGTAGTATGAAGGGTAGCGAATGAATGAATACATTGCAAAAAATCATTTCTTACTTGTTATTTCGAACTGTTTTAACTATACAAATATCTAGAAAGTCTTAAAATAAGATGCATTTTTTGATGAGCAAAATGCCCTAAGAAAATAAACCTAGCCTTTAGGGAGAAAAAACTCAGAATTTGGGCTTAAAACAAGCAAATAAATCTGCCAAAGGGGTAAGAAACAAATCTAGATATAAACACTTAATTCAAGAAAAATTGTCGTAGCCCATTGGCAGATTTGTTGGCTGGTTTAATGTACATGCATGTACAATATTTCAATTTGTCTTGTATTTATTAGCATTTTGTATTGCCCAACGCTGTCTAGGTTGTTTAACTGTTGTCATTTTCTTATAAAAGCCTTTATAATTTATTAGTTTGGATGATTGCCATTCCCGAGAACCTCTTATATTGGAAGTAAAAGAATCATCTAAGCATTATTTTGTGCTCTTAGACATGTAGCCGTTTGATTGTGGTTCTATTTAATGGCTAGTCTATTCGTTTGGAATGGTCAAACGGCTATTAGATTTTCACTGACAGCCCAAATTAAGCCTTGTTTTAGCCTAGACACTTATTCGCTGTCTATTAAAAGTTATGTAGTCGTTGAATAGCCGCTTTTTTGATGACTAATGTATTCTTGGGCCGTGGTTAGACGTCTCTTGGATTTTACGTAAAACGACAAGCGAATCTATTTTTAACACAAAGGTCAGGGGAGAGCGCGAACGCAGTCCCCCACTATCAGAAATTTTGCAGTCGAGATTCCCACATTTGGGGAATTCGCAAAGGGTCAGCCCAACCGGAGTGCAATGGCTGAGCCTCGCCCTGGGTGAACCACCTTCATGATCATGGTGTCTCCCCTGCCAGGTAAGTATGAGCGACACCCTTTGAGGCCAGACGGCCGCATCTTCCTGTGACCGATCACATCGACGGCGCCCCCGGAGGCCGTCCGACTAACATTTCATTTACTGTGTGTGACCAGGTGGAAAGCGCACGAAGCCACGTCTGAGACCAAACATTCTTCGAGATCTACCCTGTTTTTATTCCGTTTCCAGCCCGGTTGAACCGTGTAGAGTGAAATATGTGAAACAATTTAAATCAAATGGATTTAAATTGCGCATTCAAATATATGGTTTCGTTATTACAAAGTAACTTTACGTGGAATAGAAACAAAGAAATGTACAGAGCAATCAAGAAACAACGAAAGCATAGCAATTTTAGAACGTGGATAAATAAAAACACAGGGCTCAATGACTTACCCGTTGTCGTTGTGAGTTAAACAAGTACAGCTATGCTTCCAGGTCTGTCGACGTTGCTGTGGTGTTTCGACAGCTGTAGTATGAAGGGTAGTGAAAAAAGTTTTCAGGTGTTTTTAACATTCCAATCGGTCTCGTTCGCTTTTGTTGCGCCTTCAGCTGTGTCGAGGATGTTTAATTCGTCCTCGTATCACCTCCGCAAACTTGTAAAGAAAATAATTAAATACATTACAAAAACATTTCTTTATCAGCGTGTTCATTTCCACGCAAGCTTTTCGTTAAACCAATAAAGCCAACGAAACCACAGCAATTTTAAAACACACGGATTAGAAAAAACACCGTCACTCACGCACAAAAGAAGCAAATTCTTTTTTTATACTTGACTTATTTATCCCCGAGATGGGGAGCGCACCATTCATGGAAACACTGCAATACCATGTTGATGCATGGAGTGGAAGGAGCAAGCTCCGCTTCCATTTCCGAAGGTCAAAAATCCATTTAACATATAGTCCCCGGATAGGAGACGTATCAGACATTAAACTGATAAGAACAGATACTACACTTGATCTTAGCCAAAAGGCCGAGAAGCGATACCGGAATAGACGCAGCCAAAGGGGGAGCCGGCGAAGGCGCTGGCTTTTGGGGTGGAGGCTAGCGGGCATTTAACTCTATACGTTCTCATTGTATAACCCAGAGGTAGAACGTTGAGCTAGCAAATCAGAAGTTCATGTTTTAATGCAGGATCTGATCCACGCTCATGAGAGAGAGAGAGAGAGAGAGAGATAGAGAGAATTTAGAATTTTCAAAAAACCTTTATTACAAATTAAAACATTTTCATAACCTCAAATCAGAAAAAACAAAGAAAAAATATATATAGTAACGGAAATAACAAAAAAATAAGCCAACATAGGAGCAAAGAACAAATCATCTTCAATAACCAGACACAGAGCTCCTCCATAATACCAAATCAATTCAAAAGAAAGAAGATCATTCATTGCTTTAAAGTATCTAAAACCAATAAGGATTCTAGATTTAACTTATTTTAAAAACTGCTAATGTATCATGGCTTCCGGGTCTGTCAACGTTGCTGTGGTTTTTCGACAGCTGTAATATGAAGGGTAGAGTGAAAAAAAATATTTAAGTGTTTTGAACATCCCAATTTGTTCGTTTACTTAGTATTTTCTTAATGTTTTCGAGTTAAAAAATAATTCTTAAATCGAGATACATTTACTTAATAAGCAAAGTGGCTTAGAATTTAAGTCTTGTTTACTGAAATAAATTCTAAAATGTAATAGGTTAAGGCTTAAAACAAGTAAAAATATCTGCCAGTGGGGTAAGAAAAATAAACCTAAATTGAGTTTATTATTGAATTAAGTTGAAACTAGAATTAAGTTTATTTTTCTTACCCCGCTGGCAGATATTTTTTATTTGTTTTAAATATAAACCTGTTGATTTTTATAATTTATTTCAATTATTTTACAAAGTATGCGATCTGATTTTTTTAATCGCGGTGTTTCTTTTATTCCTCGTTTCTTTTCCGTGCATTTGCTTTATTTATTTATTTTTGCTTGTTGCATTTAAATGCACATTTGATTTGTTGCCACATTATTATGTGTTAATGTATTTTTTAACATGTTTATCAACAAAAAGTGCGTTATTATAATTAATTATATAGCTGTGAAATATATACAAGAATTCCCAGCAAAAACAAAACGTTTTTATAACAATTTTCTATTACAATACATAATATCTTAAGCCACTTTGCTTACCAAGTAAATGTATCTCCATTTAAGCATTGTCAGATATTCACTAGAAAACAAGACAAAAACAGTAAGTAAGATATTAATTTACTTTTTTCTTTCAAACATAAATTTACAGACGGCTGGAAATTTTTAATAAAATAACTAGCCATACCTATTCGGGTCTGCTCCCGTTTGCTGTGATGACGGGGGACTTAGTCCAAAGCACATTTTGAGGAATACTTACACATTTTACTTCTTATTTCTTTGAAATTAATTATGCATACACTATGGATTAAAAATGTCCCGACTGCGAACCTGATAAAACCCAGGTAAAAAGCAAATACAAATAAACCATTTTGATTTAGCAAAAGTTTACAAATAAATGCACTCCTTGCACACAACAAGCACGTCTAGTTACCATTCATATTTTGCGTGATTTAAGTTTCGTCGCATACATTTTGGAAGGCACACGATAAAAACAAAATAAGGCTTTTAATGTATGCCGACCTCATTCTCCGTTGAGGGCTTATCAATCATAATAAACGCTGTTAACTCTTCTCATTGAATGGTCTAAATCCAATGCTGGTAAAGAAATCAAATGTGCATTTAAACGCAACAAGCAAGCCGTAAAGCAATGGATGCAGGCAAACAAACGAGGAATAGCACATACAACACCACGATTAGATCATCGGGTCGCATACTTTGGAATTAATAAGAAATAATTATTCAGTCTAAAGAAATAAGAAGTAAAATGTCTAAGTATTTCTCCAAATGTGCACACTCATTACAATAAACGGGAGCAGACACGAATAGTTATGTATGTCTCGTTATTTTATTTAAAATTGATAAGCTGTCTAACATATGATATATTTTGATAATACGAAATGCTAAAAAAATAATATAACACCAATCGACAATATCTGTTATTGTTATTTTTACAAGTAAATTCATGTGTAGGAGAAAACAAAGCAGCTGTCAGTCCATACTATATTGAGTGGCCATCGTAGTGGTGCAACCTGAACGATGTTTTCCCTACTTCCGGTCAAAGCCGCCATTTTGTGAAATAGGCATATAGGTGACGCTGGAGCACGCGGCCATTGTCTCTGTTCAACAAAACAAGTATATATATACACATACGCATATTTTTCCTCAATCAATCACCGAATACAAGGTGCAATTCGATGCCAACTGACCCTTCTCTCTGGTTTCATGTTTGTAAGGAAAATTAAGGGGGAAATTACGATAGCATTTCAGCCAAACATTCATTCGTGCCACGCTGCTTTTCTTTGAACGAAAAAAAACCCTCTGCTCCCCCTACACAATTTCTTCTCCTGTTATTTTATGCTTAAAACAAGCAAATAAATCTGACTACAGGGTAAGAAAAAATTCGTGAACTTTTCCCATAAACACTTAATTCAAGAAAAATTGTCCCACCCCACTGGCCATTTTTTATCCACAATACACATTCGATGTCTGCAGGCACCATTGTCTTTGTTCAACGCAAACAATTCTGTTGCGTTTTTCTTTGAACGAAGTGCTCCGCCTAGATAATTTGACCCATATTCACATGGGTTTGTTTCTCGTTTTTTTTCTTTGAGAACAATCTATATAGCGCCTTCCACAATCGTTTTGGTGTTAGCTTTACGTAAAATAGAAACACAGAAAAGTACTGAGCGATGGAGAGACCACGAACGCGGATCGTATTATGGACCACGGACTGGCAAACAAACTGGCAACCACGCACTAAAGAAGCAAACTCTGATTTTAAACTCACCTTATTTGTCCCCGGAAAGCGCCAGAGTCGATGCACGGAGTGGACGGAACAAGCCTCGCTTCCATAGCCGAAGGTCAAAAATCCATTTAAACGTGTAGTCCCCGGTGTCCACTCGATCTCACCCAAAAAGCCGAGAAGCGATACCGCAATGGCATCCGGAGAAGGCGCTGGCTGTCGGGATGGAGGTTAGCGGGTCAGAGGTCCGGCACTGAAGGTCTGCGTTCATTATTCACCGTGTGCATTTCACTCTATATCCACTTTCTAATGTATAGCACTTGATAAGGATTAACAGTTTAAAAACAGAAATGCAAGACATCAGAAAATACATTTATTTTTTACTTTCATAACATGAGAGGTGTCATACAATAACAAATATGAGCTTTAAAATCACATTCCTAAGTTAAAAATATACATAAAAATAGATATATGGATCATTACACAAATCACTACTCAAAGGACCTATGTTAAATAACTGCTTCAATATTAATTAACAATAACATTTGGCCAAGGCAGTCCTTGTAAATAGACATATAAATAGACAAATAAAATCATGACATATATGCCGTAGAGCCTGAGATAGAGAAAAATAATAAGGAATTCTGCTTTTACTACCATCTCAGAAATATTGCCAGAATTAGAGGTTTTGTCTCAAGACAGGACTTAGAGAAACTTGTTCATGCTTTCATCACCAGCAGGGCCGATTATTGCAATGGTCAATGGATTTAAAAAGTACTGTTTCTTGTTTAAAAACCACTTCATGGCTACAATACATGACAGATATGCTAATCGAATATGAAACCGATTACTCGGATCAATAGGATCAGGTCATTTAGAAAAAACAAGGGTTCACTCAAAACAAGGTGCCTCAGCATTCAGTTATTATCAGCTTTCAGAAGAGATCAGATGTGCTTCAACAGTAGACACTTTTAAATCTAGATTAAAAACACATCAGTTTAACTTTGCATTTACTGAATGATTTAAAACAGTACGAATAAAACAGTACAAAAGAATAAAACAGTATGAACCTTACCTGTTATAAAGGGAATGAAGCTTACGGTATGGTGCTTACCTGCAGAAATAAATAAAGTACAATAAGAACACACAGAACTTCAATTTTCAAAATTATTTTAACATTAAATGATGATTATTTTACTGGTTTACCTGTTTGTGATTACCACAGGATCCCGTCACCTGGCTGCGGTCTTCATTTGGTGAACGGTTCTTCACTCATAATTGACCTATACAAGAAATAGAGAAGAATAATAAGCAATTCTGCTTTTACATGTAGATGTGTGCCCCAAGAACACAGACACACCGGCTCCAAAAAGTTTAAACAGTACACATTTCTGTTATTTTAATGTGGCAAATGTGTCAGCTTTAAAAGAAGCATACATTACCTTTTAAAGAGGAAATACCTTTTGCATGAAATACCTTTACTCCCAGCATAAGCAAGCAATTTTCAAAATGCTTTTAAAAGTAAATAGTGATTATTTTACTTGTTTACCTGTTTGTGATTACCATGGAATCCTGTCACCATCATTTTTAAGCTTGTAAAGCAAATAATGAAATATTGACTTAGTAGGAAAAAATATTTTGGAAGTATCGTGATAAATGATGAAGAAAATATTTTGCAAAGTGATGGTTAGCACACGGTTGATGGTACCTATTAAATTCCATCATATTTTTTTATTCCTACTATGGAAGTCAATGGTGACTATCTGCTGTGGGTTTACCATCATTCCTCAAAATACCTTCTTTTGTGTTACTCAGAAAAAAACTAATCCTCGTGTTGTTGTAAGCCTGTATGCATGAGTAAATGATGACAGAATTATCATCATAAATTGAAATATCCCTTTAAACTGTATTTCCCCCCTTAAACCTAAACTTATTTTCCTACAGCAAGTCATTTAGGTAATCAAGAAAATACTTTACCCGTTGTCTTTGTGAGTTAAACAAATACAGCTACGCTTCCAGGTCTGTCGACGTTGCTGTGGTTTTTCGACAGCTGTAGTATGAAGGGTAGCGAATGAATGAATACATTGCAAAAAATCATTTCTTACTTGTTATTTCGAACTGTTTTAACTATACAAATATCTAGAAAGTCTTAAAATAAGATGCATTTTTTGATGAGCAAAATGCCCTAAGAAAATAAACCTAGCCTTTAGGGAGAAAAAACTCAGAATTTGGGCTTAAAACAAGCAAATAAATCTGCCAAAGGGGTAAGAAACAAATCTAGATATAAACACTTAATTCAAGAAAAATTGTCGTAGCCCATTGGCAGATTTGTTGGCTGGTTTAATGTACATGCATGTACAATATTTCAATTTGTCTTGTATTTATTAGCATTTTGTATTGCCCAACGCTGTCTAGGTTGTTTAACTGTTGTCATTTTCTTATAAAAGCCTTTATAATTTATTAGTTTGGATGATTGCCATTCCCGAGAACCTCTTATATTGGAAGTAAAAGAATCATCTAAGCATTATTTTGTGCTCTTAGACATGTAGCCGTTTGATTGTGGTTCTATTTAATGGCTAGTCTATTCGTTTGGAATGGTCAAACGGCTATTAGATTTTCACTGACAGCCCAAATTAAGCCTTGTTTTAGCCTAGACACTTATTCGCTGTCTATTAAAAGTTATGTAGTCGTTGAATAGCCGCTTTTTTGATGACTAATGTATTCTTGGGCCGTGGTTAGACGTCTCTTGGATTTTACGTAAAACGACAAGCGAATCTATTTTTAACACAAAGGTCAGGGGAGAGCGCGAACGCAGTGCCCCACTATCAGAAATTTTGCAGTCGAGATTCCCACATTTGGGGAATTCGCAAAGGGTCAGCCCAACCGGAGTGCAATGGCTGAGCCTCGCCCTGGGTGAACCACCTTCATGATCATGGTGTCTCCCCTGCCAGGTAAGTATGAGCGACACCCTTTGAGGCCAGACGGCCGCATCTTCCTGTGACCGATCACATCGAACGGCGCCCCCGGAGGCCGTCCGACTAACATTTCATTTACTGTGTGTGACCAGGTGGAAAGCGCACGAAGCCACGTCTGAGACCAAACATTCTTCGAGATCTACCCTGTTTTTATTCCGTTTCCAGCCCGGTTGAACCGTGTAGAGTGAAATATGTGAAACAATTTAAATCAAATGGATTTAAATTGCGCATTCAAATATATGGTTTCGTTATTACAAAGTAACTTTACGTGGAATAGAAACAAAGAAATGTACAGAGCAATCAAGAAACAACGAAAGCATAGCAATTTTAGAACGTGGATAAATAAAAACACAGGGCTCAATGACTTACCCGTTGTCGTTGTGAGTTAAACAAGTACAGCTATGCTTCCAGGTCTGTCGACGTTGCTGTGGTGTTTCGACAGCTGTAGTATGAAGGGTAGTGAAAAAAGTTTTCAGGTGTTTTTAACATTCCAATCGGTCTCGTTCGCTTTTGTTGCGCCTTCAGCTGTGTCGAGGATGTTTAATTCGTCCTCGTATCACCTCCGCAAACTTGTAAAGAAAATAATTAAATACATTACAAAAACATTTCTTTATCAGCGTGTTCATTTCCACGCAAGCTTTTCGTTAAACCAATAAAGCCAACGAAACCACAGCAATTTTAAAACACACGGATTAGAAAAAACACCGTCACTCACGCACAAAAGAAGCAAATTCTTTTTTTATACTTGACTTATTTATCCCCGAGATGGGGAGCGCACCATTCATGGAAACACTGCAATACCATGTTGATGCATGGAGTGGAAGGAGCAAGCTCCGCTTCCATTTCCGAAGGTCAAAAATCCATTTAACATATAGTCCCCGGATAGGAGACGTATCAGACATTAAACTGATAAGAACAGATACTACACTTGATCTTAGCCAAAAGGCCGAGAAGCGATACCGGAATAGACGCAGCCAAAGGGGGAGCCGGCGAAGGCGCTGGCTTTTGGGGTGGAGGCTAGCGGGCATTTAACTCTATACGTTCTCATTGTATAACCCAGAGGTAGAACGTTGAGCTAGCAAATCAGAAGTTCATGTTTTAATGCAGGATCTGATCCACGCTCATGAGAGAGAGAGAGAGAGAGAGAGAGATAGAGAGAATTTAGAATTTTCAAAAAACCTTTATTACAAATTAAAACATTTTCATAACCTCAAATCAGAAAAAACAAAGAAAAAATATATATAGTAACGGAAATAACAAAAAAATAAGCCAACATAGGAGCAAAGAACAAATCATCTTCAATAACCAGACACAGAGCTCCTCCATAATACCAAATCAATTCAAAAGAAAGAAGATCATTCATTGCTTTAAAGTATCTAAAACCAATAAGGATTCTAGATTTAACTTATTTTAAAAACTGCTAATGTATCATGGCTTCCGGGTCTGTCAACGTTGCTGTGGTTTTTCGACAGCTGTAATATGAAGGGTAGAGTGAAAAAAAATATTTAAGTGTTTTGAACATCCCAATTTGTTCGTTTACTTAGTATTTTCTTAATGTTTTCGAGTTAAAAAATAATTCTTAAATCGAGATACATTTACTTAATAAGCAAAGTGGCTTAGAATTTAAGTCTTGTTTACTGAAATAAATTCTAAAATGTAATAGGTTAAGGCTTAAAACAAGTAAAAATATCTGCCAGTGGGGTAAGAAAAATAAACCTAAATTGAGTTTATTATTGAATTAAGTTGAAACTAGAATTAAGTTTATTTTTCTTACCCCGCTGGCAGATATTTTTTATTTGTTTTAAATATAAACCTGTTGATTTTTATAATTTATTTCAATTATTTTACAAAGTATGCGATCTGATTTTTTTAATCGCGGTGTTTCTTTTATTCCTCGTTTCTTTTCCGTGCATTTGCTTTATTTATTTATTTTTGCTTGTTGCATTTAAATGCACATTTGATTTGTTGCCACATTATTATGTGTTAATGTATTTTTTAACATGTTTATCAACAAAAAGTGCGTTATTATAATTAATTATATAGCTGTGAAATATATACAAGAATTCCCAGCAAAAACAAAACGTTTTTATAACAATTTTCTATTACAATACATAATATCTTAAGCCACTTTGCTTACCAAGTAAATGTATCTCCATTTAAGCATTGTCAGATATTCACTAGAAAACAAGACAAAAACAGTAAGTAAGATATTAATTTACTTTTTTCTTTCAAACATAAATTTACAGACGGCTGGAAATTTTTAATAAAATAACTAGCCATACCTATTCGGGTCTGCTCCCGTTTGCTGTGATGACGGGGGACTTAGTCCAAAGCACATTTTGAGGAATACTTACACATTTTACTTCTTATTTCTTTGAAATTAATTATGCATACACTATGGATTAAAAATGTCCCGACTGCGAACCTGATAAAACCCAGGTAAAAAGCAAATACAAATAAACCATTTTGATTTAGCAAAAGTTTACAAATAAATGCACTCCTTGCACACAACAAGCACGTCTAGTTACCATTCATATTTTGCGTGATTTAAGTTTCGTCGCATACATTTTGGAAGGCACACGATAAAAACAAAATAAGGCTTTTAATGTATGCCGACCTCATTCTCCGTTGAGGGCTTATCAATCATAATAAACGCTGTTAACTCTTCTCATTGAATGGTCTAAATCCAATGCTGGTAAAGAAATCAAATGTGCATTTAAACGCAACAAGCAAGCCGTAAAGCAATGGATGCAGGCAAACAAACGAGGAATAGCACATACAACACCACGATTAGATCATCGGGTCGCATACTTTGGAATTAATAAGAAATAATTATTCAGTCTAAAGAAATAAGAAGTAAAATGTCTAAGTATTTCTCCAAATGTGCACACTCATTACAATAAACGGGAGCAGACACGAATAGTTATGTATGTCTCGTTATTTTATTTAAAATTGATAAGCTGTCTAACATATGATATATTTTGATAATACGAAATGCTAAAAAAATAATATAACACCAATCGACAATATCTGTTATTGTTATTTTTACAAGTAAATTCATGTGTAGGAGAAAACAAAGCAGCTGTCAGTCCATACTATATTGAGTGGCCATCGTAGTGGTGCAACCTGAACGATGTTTTCCCTACTTCCGGTCAAAGCCGCCATTTTGTGAAATAGGCATATAGGTGACGCTGGAGCACGCGGCCATTGTCTCTGTTCAACAAAACAAGTATATATATACACATACGCATATTTTTCCTCAATCAATCACCGAATACAAGGTGCAATTCGATGCCAACTGACCCTTCTCTCTGGTTTCATGTTTGTAAGGAAAATTAAGGGGGAAATTACGATAGCATTTCAGCCAAACATTCATTCGTGCCACGCTGCTTTTCTTTGAACGAAAAAAAACCCTCTGCTCCCCCTACACAATTTCTTCTCCTGTTATTTTATGCTTAAAACAAGCAAATAAATCTGACTACAGGGTAAGAAAAAATTCGTGAACTTTTCCCATAAACACTTAATTCAAGAAAAATTGTCCCACCCCACTGGCCATTTTTTATCCACAATACACATTCGATGTCTGCAGGCACCATTGTCTTTGTTCAACGCAAACAATTCTGTTGCGTTTTTCTTTGAACGAAGTGCTCCGCCTAGATAATTTGACCCATATTCACATGGGTTTGTTTCTCGTTTTTTTTCTTTGAGAACAATCTATATAGCGCCTTCCACAATCGTTTTGGTGTTAGCTTTACGTAAAATAGAAACACAGAAAAGTACTGAGCGATGGAGAGACCACGAACGCGGAACGTATTATGGACCACGGACTGGCAAACAAACTGGCAACCACGCACTAAAGAA